>NW_026735562.1:0-117204 GCF_949786415.1 Peromyscus eremicus | reverse complement strand
AGGACAAATAGCACTGGCGTCTGTTTCCCAGCAAGTACAGTGTATCGGACTGAAGAGGAGCTACTATTCTTGTCAGTTTCCTAAGCAGAGTTGAAACTAGATATGGCCCCGAGTGTAGGAAGTACAGATCATATGTTCTGAGCAAGCTCACTGTTTCTGGCCCTATAGGAAAACACAGTAGAGTAGATGAGTGCTCTTTTCTCTAAAGCAGAGTGTGTTTTCTTGTAAGGAGAGCTAGCGTTTGTATCCTAGTCCTAAATGGAGTTGAATCCCATGCAGTTTTCTGGTCCTACGAACAAGAGTTGTTTTTCTGGTAAGGAAAAGTCACATTGCGCTCCCATTTCCATACACAGTGCAAATAGCACTCGCGTCTGTTTCCCAGCAAGTACATTGTATTGGAATGAATAGGTGGTAATGTTTCTTGTCAGTTACATAAGCAGAATTGAACTAGATATGGCCGTGTGTGTAGGAAGCACAGTTCTTTTGTTCTGAGCAAGCTCACTGTTCGGACCCCTTAGGAAAACACAGTAGAGTAGAAGAGTGCTCTTTTCTCAAAAGCAGAGTGTGTTTCTTGTAAGGCGAGATAGACTTTGTTTTCCCAGTCCCAAATGGAGTTGAATCACATGCAGTTTCTGGTCCTACGAGCAAGAGTTGTTTTTCTTGAAAGGAAAGTAACTATTGCGCTCCCATTGTCCATACACAGTGAAATAGCACTCTCGTCTGTTTCCCAGCAAGTACAGTGTATCGGACTGAAGAGGAGCTACTGTTCTTGTCAGTTTTCCTAAGCAGAGTTGAACTAGATATGGCCCGTGTGTGTAGGAAGCACAGTTTCTTATGTTTCTGAGCAAGCTCATTGTTTCTGGCCCTATAGGAAAACACAGTAGAGTAGATGAGTGCTCTTTTTCTCTAAAGCAGAGTGTGTTTTCTTGTAAGGCGAGCTAGCGTTTTGTATCCTAGTCCCTAAATGGAGTTGAATCCCATGCAGTTTTCTGGTCCTACGAAACAAGAGTTTCTTTTCTGGTAACGAAAGTCACATTGCGCTCCCATTGGCATACACAGTGCAAATAGCACTCGCGTCTGTTTCCCAGCAAGTACATTGTATTGGACTGAATAGGTGGTACTGTTCTTGTCAGTTACCTAAGCAGAATTGAACTAGATATGTCCGTGTGTGTAGGAAGCACAGTTTCTTTTGTTCTGAGCAAGCTCACTCTTCGGAAACCCATAGGAAAACACAGTAGAGTAGAAGAGTGCTCTTTTCTCAAAAGAAGAGTGTGTTTTTTCTTGTAAGGCGAGCTAGCATTTGTTTTCCCAGTCCCAAATGGAGTTGAAATCACATGCAGTTTTCTGGTCCTACGAGCAAGAGTTGTTTTTCTGGTAAGGAAAGTCACTATTGTGCTCCCATTGCCATACACAGTGCAAATAGCACTCGCGTCTGTTTCCCAGCAAGTACAGTGTATCGGGACTGAAGAGGAGCTACTGTTTCTTCTCAGTTTTCCTAAGCAGAGTTGAAACTAGATATGGCCCGTGTGTGTAGGAAGCACAGTTCTTTTCGTGTCTGAGCAAGCTCACTGTTTCTGGTCCTATAAGAAACACAGTAGAGTAGATGAGTGCTCTTTTTCTCTAAAGCAGAGTGTGATTCCTGTAAGGCGAGCTAGCGTTTGTTTTCCTAGTCCTAAAATGGCGTTGAATCACATGCAGTTTTCTGGTCCTACGAACAAGAGTTGTTTTTGTGGTAAGGAAAGTCACATTGCGCTCCCATTTGCCATACACAGTGCAAATAGCACTCGCGTCTGTTTCCCAGCAAGTACAGTGTATTGGACTGAATAGGTGCTACTGTTTCTTGTCAGTTTTCCTAAGCAGAGTTGAAACTAGATATGATCAGTGTGCGTAGGAAGCACAGTTTCTTTTGTTTCTGAGCAAGCTCACTGTTTTGGACCCCATAGGATACACAGTAGAGAAGAAGAGTGCTCTTTTCTCTAAAGCAGAGTGTGTTTTCTAGTAAGGCAAGCTAGCGTTTGTTTCGCAGTCCTAAATGGAGTTGAATATCATGCAGTTTTCTGGTCCTACGAGCAAGAGTTGTTTTTCTGGTAAGAAGAGTCACTATTGTGCTGCCATTGCCATACACAGGACAAATAGCACTGGCATCTGTTCGCAGCAAGTACACTGTATTGGACTGAAGAGGAACTACACTTTTTGTCAGTTTTCCTAAGCAGAATTGAAACAAGATATGGCCGTGTGTGTAGGAGGCACAGTTCTTTTTGTTCTTAGCAAGCTCACTGTTCGGACCCCATAGGAAACATAGTAGAGTAGAAGAGTGCTCTTTTCTCTAAAGCAGAGTGTGTTTCTTGTAAGGTGAGCTCGCGTTTTTTCCCAGTCCTAAATGGAGTTGAGTCACAGGCAGTTTTTTGGTCCTACGTGCAAGAGTTGTTTTTCTGGTAAGAAGAGTCACTATTGCGCTCCAAATGCCATACACAGTGCAAATAGGACTCGCGTCTGTTCCCAGCAAGTACAGTGTATTGGACTGAAGAGGAACTACAGTTCTTGTCAGTTTCCTAAGCAGAGTTGAACTAGATCTGGCCCGTGTGTAGGAAGCACAGTTCTTTTGTTCTGAGCAAGCTCACTCTTCTAACCCTATAGGAAAACACAGTAGAGTAGAAGAGTGCTCTTTTCTCTAAAGCAGAGTGTGTTTCTTTTAAGGCGAGCTAGCGTTTGTTTTCCCAGTCCTAAATGGAGTTGAATCACATGCAGTTTTCTGGTCCTATGAGCAAGAGTTGTTTTATGGTAAGAAGAGTCACTATTGCGCTGCCATTGCCATACACAGGACAAATAGCACTGGAGTCTGTTTCCCAGCAAGTACAGTGTATTGCACTGAAGAGGAATCTACTGTTCTTGTCAGGTTCCTAAGCAGAATTGAACTAGATATGGCCGTGTTTGTAGGAAGCACAGTTTCTTTTGTTCTGAGCAAGCTCACTGTTTCGGACCCCATAGGAAAACACAGTAGAGTAGAAGAGTGCTCTTTTCTCAAAAGCAGAGTGTGTTTTCTTGTAATGCGAGCTAGGATTTGTTTTCCCACTCCTAAATGGAGTTGAATCACATGCAGTTTTCTGGTCCTACGAGCAAGAGTTTGTTTTTCTGGTAAGGAAAGTCACTATTGTGCTCCCATTGCCATACACAGTGCAAATAGCACTCGCGTCTGTTCCCAGCAAGTACAGTGTATCGGACTGAAGAGGATCTACTGTTCTTCTCAGTTTCCTAAGCAGAGTTGAAACTAGATATGGCCCGTGTGTGTAGGAAGCACAGTTTCTTTTGTTCTGAGCAAGCTCACTGTTTCTGGTCCTATAAGAAACACAGTAGAGTAGAAGAGTGCTCTTTTCTCAAAAGCAGAGTGTGTTTTCTTGTAAGGCGAGCTAGCGTTTGTTTCCTAGTCCTAAATGGAGTTGAATCACATGCAGTTTTCTGGTCCTACGAACAAGAGTTGTTTTTCTGGTAAGGAAAGGACACTATTGCGCTCCCATTGCCATACACAGTGCAAATATCCATCACGTCTGTTTCCCAGCAAATACAGTGTATCGGGATGAAGAGGAGCTACTCTTCTTGGAAGTTTTCCTAAGCAGAGTTGAACTAGATATGGCCCGTGTGTAGGAAGCACAGTTCATATGTTTTTGAGCAAGCTCACTGTTTCTGGCCCTATAGGAAAACACAGTAGAGTAGATGAGTGCTCTTTTCTCTAAAGCAGAGTGTGTTTTCTTGTAAGGCGAGCTAGCGTTTGTAATCCTAGTCCTAAATGGAGTTGAATCCCACGCAGTTTTCTGGTCCTATGAACAAGAGTTGTTTTTCTGGTAAGGAAAAGTCACATTGCGCTCCCATTGCCATACACAGTGCAAATAGCACTCGCGTCTGTTTCCCAGCAAGTACATTGTATTGGACTGAATAGGTGGTTACTGTTCTTGTCCGTTACCTAAGCAGAATTGAACTAGATATGGGCCGTGTGTGTAGGAAGCACAGTTCTTATGTTCTGAGCAAGCTCACTGTTCGGACCCCATAGGAAAACACAGTAGAGTAGAAGAGTGCTCTTTTGTCAAAAGCAGAGTGTGTTTCTTGTAAGGCGAGCTAGCATTTGTTTTCCCAGTCCCTTAAATGGAGTTGAAATCACATGCAGTTTTCTGGTCCTACGAGCAAGAGTTGTTTTTCTTGTAAGGAAAGTCACTATTGCGCTCCCATTGCCATACACAGTGCAAATAGCACTCGCGTCTGTTCCCAGCAAGTACAGTGTATCGGACTGAAGAGGAGCTACTGTTCTTGTCAGTTTTCCTAAGCAGAGTTGAACTAGATATGGCCCGTGTGTGTAGGAAGCACAGTTTCTTTTGTTCTGAGCAAGCTCACTGCTCGGACCCCATAGGAAAACACAGTAGATTAGAAGAGTGCTCTTTTCTCAAAAGCAGAGTGTGTTTCATGCAAGGAGAGCTAGCGTTTGTTTTCCCAGTACTAAATGGAGTTGAATCACATGCAGTTTTCTGGTCCTAAGAGCAAGAGTTGTTTTTCTGGTAAGAAGAGTCACAATTGTGCTCCAATTGCCATACACAGTGCAAATAGCACTCGTGTCTGTTTCCCACCAAGTACAGTGTATTGGACTGAAGAGGAGCTACTGTTCTTGTCAGTTTTCCTAAGCAGAGTTGAACTAGATATGGCCCCGTGTGTGGGAAAACACAGTTCTTTTGTTCTGAGCAAGCTCACTCTTCTGGCCCTATAGGAAAACACAGTAGAGTAGAAGAGTGCTCTTTTCTCAAAAGCAGAGTGTGTTTTCTTGTAAGGCGAGCTAGCGTTTTCTTTCCCAGTCCTAAATGGAGTTGAATCACATGCAGTTTCTGTCCTAGGAGCAAGAGTTGTTTTTATGGTAAGAATAGTCCACTGTTGCGCTGCCATTGCCATACACAGGACAAATAACACTGGCGTCTGTTCCCAGCAAGTACAGTGTATTGGACTGAAGAGGATCTACTGTTCTTGTCAAGTTTCCTAAGCAGAATGGAACTAGATATGGCCGTGTGTGTAGGAAGCACAGTTCTTTTGTTCAGAGCAAGCTCACTGTTCGGGACCCCATAGGAAAACACAGTAGTATAGAAGAGTGCTCTTTTCTCAAAAGTAGAGTGTGTTTTCTTGTAAGGCAAGCTAGCATTTTGTTTTGGCAGTCTTAAATGGAGTTGAATCACATGCAGTTTTCTGTCCTACGATCAAGAGTTGTTTTTCTGGTAAGGAAAGTCACTTTTGTGCTCCCATTGCCATACACAGTGCAAATAGCACTCGCGTCTGTTACCAGCAAGTTACAGTGTATCGGACTGAAGAGGAGCTACGGTTTCTTGTCAGTTTTCCTAGGCAGAGTTGAACTAGATATGGCCCGTGCGTGGGAAGCACAGTTCTTTTGTTCTGAGCAAAACTCACTGTTTCTGGCCCTATAGGAAAAAACAGTAGAGTAGAAGAGTGCTCTTTTCTCAAAAGCAGAGTGTGTTTTCTTGTAAGGCGAGCTAGCGTTTATTTCCCAGTCCTAAATGGAGTTTGAATCACATGCGGTTTTCTGTTTCCTACGAGCAAGAGTTGTTTTTATGGTAAGAAATAGTCCACTATTGCGCTGCCATTGCCATACACAGGACAAATAGCACTGGCGTCTGTTCCCAGCAAGTTACAGTGTATTGGAATAAAGAGGATCTACTGTTTCTTGTCAGGTTTCCTATGCAGAATTGAACTAGATATGGCCCGTGTGTGTAGGAAGCACAGTTCTTTTGTTCTGAGCAAGCTCACTGTTCTGGCCCTTTAGGAAACACAGTAGAGTAGAAGAGTGCTCTTTTCTCAAAAGTAGAGTGTGTTTCTTGTAAGGCGAGATAGAGTTTGTTTCCCAGTCCTAAATGGAGTTGAATCACATGCAGTTTTTTGTCCTACAAGCAAGAGTTGTTTTCTGGTAAGAAGAGTCACTATTGCGCTGCCATTGCCATACACAGGACAAATAGCACTGGCGTCTGTTCCCAGCAACTACAGTGTATCGGATGAAGAGGAGCTACTCTTCTTGTCAGTTTCCTAAGCAGAGTTGAACTTGATATGGCCGTGTGTGTAGCAAGCACAGTTCTTTTGTTCTGAGCAAGCTCACTCTTCTGGCCCTATAGGAAACACAGTAGAGTAAAAGAGTGCTCTTTTCTCAAAAGCAGAGTGTGTTTCTTGTAAGGCGAGCTAGCGTTTGTTTCCTAGTTCTAAATGGAGTTGAATCACATGCAGTTTCTGGTACTACGAGCAAGAGTTGTTTTCTGATAAGAAGAGTCACTATTGCGCTGCCATTGCCATACACAGGACAAGTAGCACTGGCGTCTGTTCCCAGCAAGTACAGTGTATTGGACTGAAGAGGATCTACTGTTCTTGTCAGGTTCCTAAGCAGACTTGAACTAGATATGGCCGTGTGTGTAGGAAGCACAGTTCTTTTGTTCTGAGCAAGCTCACTGTTCGGACCCCATAGGAAACACAGTAGATTAGAAGAGTGCTCTTTTCTCAAAAGCAGAGTGTGTTTCTTGTAAGGCGAGCTAGCGTTTGTTTCCCAGTCCTAAACAGAGTTGAATCACATGCAGTTTCTGGTACTACGAGCAAGAGTTGTTTTCTGGTAAGGAAAGTCACTATTGCGCTCCCATTGCCATACACAGTGCAAATAGCACTTGCGTCTGTTCCCAGCAAGTACAGTGTATTGGAATGAAGAGGATCTACTGTTCTTGTCAGGTTCCAAAGCAGTATTGAACTAGATATGGCCGTGTGTGTAGCAAGCACAGTTCTTTTGTTCTGAGCAAGCTCATTCTTCTGGCCCTATAGGAAACACAGTAGAGTAAAAGAGTGCTCTTTTCTCAAAAGCAGAGTGTGTTTCTTGTAAGGCGAGCTAGCGTTTGTTTCCTAGTTCTAAATGGAGTTGAATCACATGCAGTTTCTGGTCCTACGAACAAGAGTTGTTTTCTGGTAAGGAAAGTCACTATTGCGCTCCCATTGCCATACACAGTGCAAATATCACTCGCGTCTGTTCCCAGCAAATACAGTGTATCGGATGAAGAGGAGCTACTGTTCTTGTCAGTTTCCTAAGCAGAGTTGAACTAGATATGGCCCGTGTGTGTAGGAAGCACAGTTCTTATGTTCTGAGCAAGCTCATTGTTCTGGCCCTATAGGAAACACAGTAGAGTAGATGAGTGCTCTTTTCTCTAAAGCAGAGTGTGTTTCTTGTAAGGCGAGCTAGCGTTTGTATCCTAGTCCTAAATGGAGTTGAATCCCATGCAGTTTCTGGTCCTACGAACAAGAGTTCTTTTCTGGTAACGAAAGTCACATTGCGCTCCCATTGGCATACACAGTGCAAATAGCACTCGCGTCTGTTCCCAGCAAGTACATTGTATTGGACTGAATAGGTGGTACTGTTCTTGTCAGTTACCTAAGCAGAATTGAACTAGATATGTCCGTGTGTGTAGGAAGCACAGTTCTTTTGTTCTGAGCAAGCTCACTCTTCGGAACCCATAGGAAACACAGTAGAGTAGAAGAGTGCTCTTTTCTCAAAAGAAGAGTGTGTTTCTTGTAAGGCGAGCTAGCATTTGTTTCCCAGTCCCAAATGGAGTTGAATCACATGCAGTTTCTGGTCCTACGAGCAAGAGTTGTTTTCTGGTAAGGAAAGTCACTATTGTGCTCCCATTGCCATACACAGTGCAAATAGCACTCGCGTCTGTTCCCAGCAAGTACAGTGTATCGGACTGAAGAGGAGCTACTGTTCTTCTCAGTTTCCTAAGCAGAGTTGAACTAGATATGGCCCGTGTGTGTAGGAAGCACAGTTCTTTCGTGTCTGAGCAAGCTCACTGTTCTGGTCCTATAAGAAACACAGTAGAGTAGATGAGTGCTCTTTTCTCTAAAGCAGAGTGTGATTCCTGTAAGGCGAGCTAGCGTTTGTTTCCTAGTCCTAAATGGCGTTGAATCACATGCAGTTTCTGGTCCTACGAACAAGAGTTGTTTTTGTGGTAAGGAAAGTCACATTGCGCTCCCATTGCCATACACAGTGCAAATAGCACTCGCGTCTGTTCCCAGCAAGTACAGTGTATTGGACTGAATAGGTGCTACTGTTCTTGTCAGTTTCCTAAGCAGAGTTGAACTAGATATGATCAGTGTGTGTAGGAAGCACAGTTCTTTTGTTCTGAGCAAGCTCACTGTTTGGACCCCATAGGATACACAGTAGAGAAGAAGAGTGCTCTTTTCTCTAAAGCAGAGTGTGTTTCTAGTAAGGCAAGCTAGCGTTTGTTTCGCAGTCCTAAATGGAGTTGAATATCATGCAGTTTCTGGTCCTACGAGCAAGAGTTGTTTTCTGGTAAGAAGAGTCACTATTGTGCTGCCATTGCCATACACAGGACAAATAGCACTGGAGTCTGTTCCCAGCAAGTACAGTGTATTGCACTGAAGAGGATCTACTGTTCTTGTCAGGTTCCTAAGCAGAATTGAACTAGATATGGCCGTGTTTGTAGGAAGCACAGTTCTTTTGTTCTGAGCAAGCTCACTGTTCGGACCCCATAGGAAACACAGTAGAGTAGAAGAGTGCTCTTTTCTCAAAAGCAGAGTGTGTTTCTTGTAATGCGAGCTAGGATTTGTTTCCCACTCCTAAATGGAGTTGAATCACATGCAGTTTCTGGTCCTACGAGCAAGAGTTGTTTTCTGGTAAGGAAAGTCACTATTGTGCTCCCATTGCCATACACAGTGCAAATAGCACTCGCGTCTGTTCCCAGCAAGTACAGTGTATCGGACTGAAGAGGATCTACTGTTCTTCTCAGTTTCCTAAGCAGAGTTGAACTAGATATGGCCCGTGTGTGTAGGAAGCACAGTTCTTTTGTTCTGAGCAAGCTCACTGTTCTGGTCCTATAAGAAACACAGTAGAGTAGAAGAGTGCTCTTTTCTCAAAAGCAGAGTGTGTTTCTTGTAAGGCGAGCTAGCGTTTGTTTCCTAGTCCTAAATGGAGTTGAATCACATGCAGTTTCTGGTCCTACGAACAAGAGTTGTTTTCTGGTAAGGAAAGACACTATTGCGCTCCCATTGCCATACACAGTGCAAATATCCATCACGTCTGTTCCCAGCAAATACAGTGTATCGGATGAAGAGGAGCTACTCTTCTTGGAAGTTTCCTAAGCAGAGTTGAACTAGATATGGCCCGTGTGTAGGAAGCACAGTTCATATGTTTTGAGCAAGCTCACTGTTCTGGCCCTATAGGAAACACAGTAGAGTAGATGAGTGCTCTTTTCTCTAAAGCAGAGTGTGTTTCTTGTAAGGCGAGCTAGCGTTTGTATCCTAGTCCTAAATGGAGTTGAATCCCACGCAGTTTCTGGTCCTATGAACAAGAGTTGTTTTCTGGTAAGGAAAGTCACATTGCGCTCCCATTGCCATACACAGTGCAAATAGCACTCGCGTCTGTTCCCAGCAAGTACATTGTATTGGACTGAATAGGTGGTACTGTTCTTGTCCGTTACCTAAGCAGAATTGAACTAGATATGGCCGTGTGTGTAGGAAGCACAGTTCTTATGTTCTGAGCAAGCTCACTGTTCGGACCCCATAGGAAACACAGTAGAGTAGAAGAGTGCTCTTTTGTCAAAAGCAGAGTGTGTTTCTTGTAAGGCGAGCTAGCATTTGTTTCCCAGTCCTAAATGGAGTTGAATCACATGCAGTTTCTGGTCCTACGAGCAAGAGTTGTTTTCTTGTAAGGAAAGTCACTATTGCGCTCCCATTGCCATACACAGTGCAAATAGCACTCGCGTCTGTTCCCAGCAAGTACAGTGTATCGGACTGAAGAGGAGCTACTGTTCTTGTCAGTTTCCTAAGCAGAGTTGAACTAGATATGGCCCGTGTGTGTAGGAAGCACAGTTCTTTTGTTCTGAGCAAGCTCACTGCTCGGACCCCATAGGAAACACAGTAGATTAGAAGAGTGCTCTTTTCTCAAAAGCAGAGTGTGTTTCATGCAAGGAGAGCTAGCGTTTGTTTCCCAGTACTAAATGGAGTTGAATCACATGCAGTTTCTGGTCCTAAGAGCAAGAGTTGTTTTCTGGTAAGAAGAGTCACAATTGTGCTCCAATTGCCATACACAGTGCAAATAGCACTCATGTCTGTTCCCACCAAGTACAGTGTATTGGACTGAAGAGGAGCTACTGTTCTTGTCAGTTTCCTAAGCAGAGTTGAACTAGATATGGCCCGTGTGTGGGAAACACAGTTCTTTTGTTCTGAGCAAGCTCACTCTTCTGGCCCTATAGGAAACACAGTAGAGTAGAAGAGTGCTCTTTTCTCAAAAGCAGAGTGTGTTTCTTGTAAGGCGAGCTAGCGTTTGTTTCCTAGTTCTAAATGGAGTTGAATCACATGCAGTTTCTGGTCCTACGAACAAGAGTTGTTTTCTGGTAAGGAAAGTCACTATTGCGCTCCCATTGCCATACACAGTGCAAATATCACTCGCGTCTGTTCCCAGCAAATACAGTGTATCGGATGAAGAGGAGCTACTGTTCTTGTCAGTTTCCTAAGCAGAGTTGAACTAGATATGGCCCGTGTGTGTAGGAAGCACAGTTCTTATGTTCTGAGCAAGCTCATTGTTCTGGCCCTATAGGAAACACAGTAGAGTAGATGAGTGCTCTTTTCTCTAAAGCAGAGTGTGTTTCTTGTAAGGCGAGCTAGCGTTTGTATCCTAGTCCTAAATGGAGTTGAATCCCATGCAGTTTCTGGTCCTACGAACAAGAGTTCTTTTCTGGTAACGAAAGTCACATTGCGCTCCCATTGGCATACACAGTGCAAATAGCACTCGCGTCTGTTCCCAGCAAGTACATTGTATTGGACTGAATAGGTGGTACTGTTCTTGTCAGTTACCTAAGCAGAATTGAACTAGATATGTCCGTGTGTGTAGGAAGCACAGTTCTTTTGTTCTGAGCAAGCTCACTCTTCGGAACCCATAGGAAACACAGTAGAGTAGAAGAGTGCTCTTTTCTCAAAAGAAGAGTGTGTTTCTTGTAAGGCGAGCTAGCATTTGTTTCCCAGTCCCAAATGGAGTTGAATCACATGCAGTTTCTGGTCCTACGAGCAAGAGTTGTTTTCTGGTAAGGAAAGTCACTATTGTGCTCCCATTGCCATACACAGTGCAAATAGCACTCGCGTCTGTTCCCAGCAAGTACAGTGTATCGGACTGAAGAGGAGCTACTGTTCTTCTCAGTTTCCTAAGCAGAGTTGAACTAGATATGGCCCGTGTGTGTAGGAAGCACAGTTCTTTCGTGTCTGAGCAAGCTCACTGTTCTGGTCCTATAAGAAACACAGTAGAGTAGATGAGTGCTCTTTTCTCTAAAGCAGAGTGTGATTCCTGTAAGGCGAGCTAGCGTTTGTTTCCTAGTCCTAAATGGCGTTGAATCACATGCAGTTTCTGGTCCTACGAACAAGAGTTGTTTTGTGGTAAGGAAAGTCACATTGCGCTCCCATTGCCATACACAGTGCAAATAGCACTCGCGTCTGTTCCCAGCAAGTACAGTGTATTGGACTGAATAGGTGCTACTGTTCTTGTCAGTTTCCTAAGCAGAGTTGAACTAGATATGATCAGTGTGTGTAGGAAGCACAGTTCTTTTGTTCTGAGCAAGCTCACTGTTTGGACCCCATAGGATACACAGTAGAGAAGAAGAGTGCTCTTTTCTCTAAAGCAGAGTGTGTTTCTAGTAAGGCAAGCTAGCGTTTGTTTCGCAGTCCTAAATGGAGTTGAATATCATGCAGTTTCTGGTCCTACGAGCAAGAGTTGTTTTCTGGTAAGAAGAGTCACTATTGTGCTGCCATTGCCATACACAGGACAAATAGCACTGGCATCTGTTCGCAGCAAGTACACTGTATTGGACTGAAGAGGAACTACACTTTTTGTCAGTTTCCTAAGCAGAATTGAACAAGATATGGCCGTGTGTGTAGGAGGCACAGTTCTTTTGTTCTTAGCAAGCTCACTGTTCGGACCCCATAGGAAACATAGTAGAGTAGAAGAGTGCTCTTTTCTCTAAAGCAGAGTGTGTTTCTTGTAAGGTGAGCTCGCGTTTTTTCCCAGTCCTAAATGGAGTTGAGTCACAGGCAGTTTTTGGTCCTACGTGCAAGAGTTGTTTTCTGGTAAGAAGAGTCACTATTGCGCTCCAAATGCCATACACAGTGCAAATAGGACTCGCGTCTGTTCCCAGCAAGTACAGTGTATTGGACTGAAGAGGAACTACAGTTCTTGTCAGTTTCCTAAGCAGAGTTGAACTAGATCTGGCCCGTGTGTAGGAAGCACAGTTCTTTTGTTCTGAGCAAGCTCACTCTTCTAACCCTATAGGAAACACAGTAGAGTAGAAGAGTGCTCTTTTCTCTAAAGCAGAGTGTGTTTCTTTTAAGGCGAGCTAGCGTTTGTTTCCCAGTCCTAAATGGAGTTGAATCACATGCAGTTTCTGGTCCTATGAGCAAGAGTTGTTTTATGGTAAGAAGAGTCACTATTGCGCTGCCATTGCCATACACAGGACAAATAGCACTGGAGTCTGTTCCCAGCAAGTACAGTGTATTGCACTGAAGAGGATCTACTGTTCTTGTCAGGTTCCTAAGCAGAATTGAACTAGATATGGCCGTGTTTGTAGGAAGCACAGTTCTTTTGTTCTGAGCAAGCTCACTGTTCGGACCCCATAGGAAACACAGTAGAGTAGAAGAGTGCTCTTTTCTCAAAAGCAGAGTGTGTTTCTTGTAATGCGAGCTAGGATTTGTTTCCCACTCCTAAATGGAGTTGAATCACATGCAGTTTCTGGTCCTACGAGCAAGAGTTGTTTTCTGGTAAGGAAAGTCACTATTGTGCTCCCATTGCCATACACAGTGCAAATAGCACTCGCGTCTGTTCCCAGCAAGTACAGTGTATCGGACTGAAGAGGATCTACTGTTCTTCTCAGTTTCCTAAGCAGAGTTGAACTAGATATGGCCCGTGTGTGTAGGAAGCACAGTTCTTTTGTTCTGAGCAAGCTCACTGTTCTGGTCCTATAAGAAACACAGTAGAGTAGAAGAGTGCTCTTTTCTCAAAAGCAGAGTGTGTTTCTTGTAAGGCGAGCTAGCGTTTGTTTCCTAGTCCTAAATGGAGTTGAATCACATGCAGTTTCTGGTCCTACGAACAAGAGTTGTTTTCTGGTAAGGAAAGACACTATTGCGCTCCCATTGCCATACACAGTGCAAATATCCATCACGTCTGTTCCCAGCAAATACAGTGTATCGGATGAAGAGGAGCTACTCTTCTTGGAAGTTTCCTAAGCAGAGTTGAACTAGATATGGCCCGTGTGTAGGAAGCACAGTTCATATGTTTTGAGCAAGCTCACTGTTCTGGCCCTATAGGAAACACAGTAGAGTAGATGAGTGCTCTTTTCTCTAAAGCAGAGTGTGTTTCTTGTAAGGCGAGCTAGCGTTTGTATCCTAGTCCTAAATGGAGTTGAATCCCACGCAGTTTCTGGTCCTATGAACAAGAGTTGTTTTCTGGTAAGGAAAGTCACATTGCGCTCCCATTGCCATAACACAGTGCAAATAGCACTCGCGTCTGTTCCCAGCAAGTACATTGTATTGGACTGAATAGGTGGTACTGTTCTTGTCCGTTACCTAAGCAGAATTGAACTAGATATGGCCGTGTGTGTAGGAAGCACAGTTCTTATGTTCTGAGCAAGCTCACTGTTCGGACCCCATAGGAAACACAGTAGAGTAGAAGAGTGCTCTTTTGTCAAAAGCAGAGTGTGTTTCTTGTAAGGCGAGCTAGCATTTGTTTCCCAGTCCTAAATGGAGTTGAATCACATGCAGTTTCTGGTCCTACGAGCAAGAGTTGTTTTCTTGTAAGGAAAGTCACTATTGCGCTCCCATTGCCATACACAGTGCAAATAGCACTCGCGTCTGTTCCCAGCAAGTACAGTGTATCGGACTGAAGAGGAGCTACTGTTCTTGTCAGTTTCCTAAGCAGAGTTGAACTAGATATGGCCCGTGTGTGTAGGAAGCACAGTTCTTTTGTTCTGAGCAAGCTCACTGCTCGGACCCCATAGGAAACACAGTAGATTAGAAGAGTGCTCTTTTCTCAAAAGCAGAGTGTGTTTCATGCAAGGAGAGCTAGCGTTTGTTTCCCAGTACTAAATGGAGTTGAATCACATGCAGTTTCTGGTCCTAAGAGCAAGAGTTGTTTTCTGGTAAGAAGAGTCACAATTGTGCTCCAATTGCCATACACAGTGCAAATAGCACTCGTGTCTGTTCCCACCAAGTACAGTGTATTGGACTGAAGAGGAGCTACTGTTCTTGTCAGTTTCCTAAGCAGAGTTGAACTAGATATGGCCCGTGTGTGGGAAACACAGTTCTTTTGTTCTGAGCAAGCTCACTCTTCTGGCCCTATAGGAAACACAGTAGAGTAGAAGAGTGCTCTTTTCTCAAAAGCAGAGTGTGTTTCTTGTAAGGCGAGCTAGCGTTTCTTTCCCAGTCCTAAATGGAGTTGAATCACATGCAGTTTCTGTCCTAGGAGCAAGAGTTGTTTTATGGTAAGAATAGTCACTGTTGCGCTGCCATTGCCATACACAGGACAAATAACACTGGCGTCTGTTCCCAGCAAGTACAGTGTATTGGACTGAAGAGGATCTACTGTTCTTGTCAAGTTCCTAAGCAGAATGGAACTAGATATGGCCGTGTGTGTAGGAAGCACAGTTCTTTTGTTCAGAGCAAGCTCACTGTTCGGACCCCATAGGAAACACAGTAGTATAGAAGAGTGCTCTTTTCTCAAAAGTAGAGTGTGTTTCTTGTAAGGCAAGCTAGCATTTGTTTGGCAGTCTTAAATGGAGTTGAATCACATGCAGTTTCTGTCCTACGATCAAGAGTTGTTTTCTGGTAAGGAAAGTCACTTTTGTGCTCCCATTGCCATACACAGTGCAAATAGCACTCGCGTCTGTTACCAGCAAGTACAGTGTATCGGACTGAAGAGGAGCTACGGTTCTTGTCAGTTTCCTAGGCAGAGTTGAACTAGATATGGCCCGTGCGTGGGAAGCACAGTTCTTTTGTTCTGAGCAAACTCACTGTTCTGGCCCTATAGGAAAAACAGTAGAGTAGAAGAGTGCTCTTTTCTCAAAAGCAGAGTGTGTTTCTTGTAAGGCGAGCTAGCGTTTATTTCCCAGTCCTAAATGGAGTTGAATCACATGCGGTTTCTGTTCCTACGAGCAAGAGTTGTTTTATGGTAAGAATAGTCACTATTGCGCTGCCATTGCCATACACAGGACAAATAGCACTGGCGTCTGTTCCCAGCAAGTACAGTGTATTGGAATAAAGAGGATCTACTGTTCTTGTCAGGTTCCTATGCAGAATTGAACTAGATATGGCCCGTGTGTGTAGGAAGCACAGTTCTTTTGTTCTGAGCAAGCTCACTGTTCTGGCCCTTTAGGAAACACAGTAGAGTAGAAGAGTGCTCTTTTCTCAAAAGTAGAGTGTGTTTCTTGTAAGGCGAGATAGAGTTTGTTTCCCAGTCCTAAATGGAGTTGAATCACATGCAGTTTTTTGTCCTACAAGCAAGAGTTGTTTTCTGGTAAGAAGAGTCACTATTGCGCTGCCATTGCCATACACAGGACAAATAGCACTGGCGTCTGTTCCCAGCAACTACAGTGTATCGGATGAAGAGGAGCTACTCTTCTTGTCAGTTTCCTAAGCAGAGTTGAACTTGATATGGCCGTGTGTGTAGCAAGCACAGTTCTTTTGTTCTGAGCAAGCTCACTCTTCTGGCCCTATAGGAAACACAGTAGAGTAAAAGAGTGCTCTTTTCTCAAAAGCAGAGTGTGTTTTCTTGTAAGGCGAGCTAGCGTTTGTTTCCTAGTTCTAAATGGAGTTGAATCACATGCAGTTTCTGGTACTACGAGCAAGAGTTGTTTTCTGATAAGAAGAGTCACTATTGCGCTGCCATTGCCATACACAGGACAAGTAGCACTGGCGTCTGTTCCCAGCAAGTACAGTGTATTGGACTGAAGAGGATCTACTGTTCTTGTCAGGTTCCTAAGCAGACTTGAACTAGATATGGCCGTGTGTGTAGGAAGCACAGTTCTTTTGTTCTGAGCAAGCTCACTGTTCGGACCCCATAGGAAACACAGTAGATTAGAAGAGTGCTCTTTTCTCAAAAGCAGAGTGTGTTTCTTGTAAGGCGAGCTAGCGTTTGTTTCCCAGTCCTAAACAGAGTTGAATCACATGCAGTTTCTGGTACTACGAGCAAGAGTTGTTTTCTGGTAAGGAAAGTCACTATTGCGCTCCCATTGCCATACACAGTGCAAATAGCACTTGCGTCTGTTCCCAGCAAGTACAGTGTATTGGAATGAAGAGGATCTACTGTTCTTGTCAGGTTCCAAAGCAGTATTGAACTAGATATGGCCGTGTGTGTAGCAAGCACAGTTCTTTTGTTCTGAGCAAGCTCATTCTTCTGGCCCTATAGGAAACACAGTAGAGTAAAAGAGTGCTCTTTTCTCAAAAGCAGAGTGTGTTTCTTGTAAGGCGAGCTAGCGTTTGTTTCCTAGTTCTAAATGGAGTTGAATCACATGCAGTTTCTGGTCCTACGAACAAGAGTTGTTTTCTGGTAAGGAAAGTCACTATTGCGCTCCCATTGCCATACACAGTGCAAATATCACTCACGTCTGTTCCCAGCAAATACAGTGTATCGGATGAAGAGGAGCTACTCTTCTTGTCAGTTTCCTAAGCAGAGTTGAACTTGATATGGCCCGTGTGTAGGAAGCACAGTTCTTTTGTTCTGAGCAAGCTCACTGTTTGGATCCCATAGGAAACACAGTAGAGTAGAAGAGTGCTCTTTTCTCAAAAGAAGAGTGTGTTTCTTGTAAGGCAAGCTAGCGTTTTTTCCCAGTCCTAAGTGGAGTGGAATCATATGCAGTTTCTGGTCCTACGAGCAAGAGTTGTTTTATGGTAAGAATAGTCACTATTGCGCTGCCATTGCCATACACAGGACAAATAGCACTGGCGTCTGTTCCCAGCAACTACAGTGTATCAGACTGAAGAGGAGGTACTATTCTTGTCAGTTTCCTAAGCAGAGTTGAACTAGATATGGCCCGTGTGTAGGAAGCACAGTTCATATGTTCTGAGCAAGCTCACTGTTCTGGCCCTATAGGAAACACAGTAGAGTAGATGAGTGCTCTTTTCTCTAAAGCAGAGTGTGTTTCTTGTAAGGCGAGCTAGCGTTTGTATCCTAGTCCTAAATGGAGTTGAATCCCATGCAGTTTCTGGTCCTATGAACAAGAGTTGTTTTCTGGTAAGGAAAGTCACTATTGCGCTCCCATTGTCATACACAGTGAAATAGCACTCGTGTCTGTTCCCAGCAAGTACAGTGTATCAGACTGAAGAGGAGCTACTGTTCTTGTCAGTTTCCTATGCAGAGTTGAACTAGATATGGCCCGTGTGTGTAGGAACACAGTTCTTATGTTTTGAGCAAGCTCACTGTTCTGGCCCTATAGGAAACACAGTAGAGTAGATGAGTGCTCTTTTCTCAAAAGCAGAGTGTGTTTCTTGTAAGGCGAGCTAGTGTTTGTTTCCTAGTCCTAAATGGAGTTGAATCACATGCAGTTTCTGGTCCTACGAACAACAGTTGTTTTCTGGTAAGGAAAGTCACATTGCGCTCCCCTTGCCATACACAGTGCAAATAGCACTCGCGTCTGTTCCCAGCAAGTACAGTGTATTGGACTGATTAGGTGCTACTGTTCTTCTCAGTTTCCTAAGCAGAGTTGAACTAGATATGATCAGTGTGTGTAGGAAGCACAGGTCTTTTGTTCTGAGCAAGCTCACTGTTTGGACCCCATAGGATACACAGTAGAGTAGAAGAGTGCTCTTTTCTCTAAAGCAGAGTGTGTTTCTAGTAAGGCAAGCTAGCGTTTGTTTCGCAGTCCTAAATGGAGTTGAATATCATGCAGTTTCTGGTCCTACGAGCAAGAGTTGTTTTCTGGTAAGAAGAGTCACTATTGTGCTGCCATTGCCATACACAGGACAAATAGCACAGGCATCTGTTCGCAGCAAGTACAGTGTATTGGACTGAAGAGGAACTACAGTTCTTGTCAGTTTCCTAAGCAGAATTGAACTAGATATGGCCGTGTGTGTAGGAAGCACAGTTCTTTTGTTCTGAGCAAGTTCACTGTTCGGACCCCATAGGAAACACAGTAGAGTAGAAGAGTGCTCTTTTCTCTAAAGCAGAGTGTGTTTCTTGTAAGGTGAGCTCGCGTTTTTTCCCAGTCCTAAATAGAGTTGAGTCACAGGCAGTTTTTGGTCCTACATGCAAGTGTTGTTTTCTGGTAAGAAGAGTCACTATTGCGCTCCAAATGCCATACACAGTCCAAATAGGACTCGCGTCTGTTCCCAGCAAGTACAGTGTATTGGACTGAATAGGAGCTACTGTTCTTGTCAGTTTCCTAAGCAGAGTTGAACTAGATATGGACCGTGTGTACGAAGCACAGTTCTTTTGTTCTGAGCATGCTCACTCTTCTAACACTATAGGAAACACAGTAGAGTAGAAGAGTGCTCTTTTCTCTAAAGCAGAGTGTGTTTCTTTTAAGGCGAGCTAGCGTTTGTTTCCCAGTCCTAAATGGAGTTGAATCACATGCAGTTTCTGGTCCTATGAGCAAGAGTTGTTTTATGGTAAGAAGAGTCACTATTGCGCTGCCATTGCCATACACAGGACAAATAGCACTGGCGTCTGTTCCCAGCAAGTACAGTGTATTGCACTGAAGAGGATCTACTGTTCTTGTCAGGTTCCTAAGCAGAATTGAACTAGATATGGCCGTGTGTGTAGGAAGCACAGTTCTTTTGTTCTGAGCAAGCTCACTGTTCGGACCCCATAGGAAACACAGTAGAGTAGAAGAGAGCTCTTTTCTCAAAAGCAGAGTGTGTTTCTTGTAAGGAGAGCTAGCGTTTGTTTCCCAGTACTAAATGGAGTTGAATCACATGCAATTTCTGGTCCTATGAACAAGAGTTGTTTTCTGGTAAGGAAAGTCACATTGTGCTCCCATTGCCATACACAGTGCAAATAGCACTCGCGTCTGTTCCCAGCAAGTACAGTGTATTGGACTGAATAGGTGCTACTGTTCTTGTCAGTTTCCTAAGCAGAGTTGAACTAGATATGGCCCGTGTGTGTAGGAAGCACAGTTCTTTTGTTCTGAGCAAGCTCACTGTTTGGACCCCAAAGGATACACAGTGGAGTAGAAGAGTGCTCTTTTCTCTAAAGCAGAGTGTGTTTCTTGGAATGCGACCTAGCGTTTGTTTCGCAGTCCTAAATGGAATTGAATCCCATGCAGTTTCTGGTACTACGAGCAAGAGTTGTTTTCTGATAAGAAGAGTCAGTATTGTGCTGCCATGCCATACACAGGACAAATAGCACTGGCCTCTGTTCACAGCAAATACAGTGTATTGGACTGAAGAGGATCTGCTGTTCTTGTCAGGTTCCTAAGCAGAATTGAACTAGATATGGCCGTCTGTGTAGGAAGCACAGTTCTTTTGTTCTGAGCAAGCTCTCTGTTTGGACCCCATAGGAAACACTGTAGAGTAGAAGAGTGCTCGTTTCTCTAAAGCAGAGTGTGTTTCTTGTAAGGCAAGCTCGCGTTTGTTTCCCAGTCCTAAATGGAGTTGAGTCACAGGCAGTTTTTGGTCCTACGAGCAAGAGTTGTTTTCTGGTAAGAAGAGTCACAATTGTGCTCCTATTGCCATACACAGTGCAAATAGCACTCGTGTCTGTTCCCAGCAAGTACAGTGTATTGGACTGAAGAGGATCTACTGTTCTTGTCAAGTTCCTAAGCAGAATGGAACTAGATATGGCCGTGTGTGTAGGAAGCACAGTTCTTTTGTTCAGAGCAAGCTCACTGTTCGGACCCCATAGGAAACACAGTAGTGTAGAAGAGTGCTCTTTTCTCAAAAGTAGAGTGTGTTTCTTGTAAGGCAAGCTAGCGTTTGATTGGCAGTCTTAAATGGAGTTGAATCACATGCAGTTTCTGTCCTACGATCAAGAGTTGTTTTCTGGTAAGGAAAGTCACTTTTGTGCTCCCATTGCCATACACAGTGCAAATAGCACTCGCGTCTGTTACCAGCAAGTACAGTGTATCGGACTGAAGAGGAGCTACTGTTCTTGTCAGTTTCCTAGGCAGAGTTGAACTAGATATGGCCCGTGCTTGGGAAGCACAGTTCTTTTGTTCTGAGCAAACACACTGTTCTGGCCCTATAGGAAAAACAGTAGAGTAGAAGAGTGCTCTTTTCTCAAAAGCAGAGTGTGTTTCTTGTAAGGCGAGCTAGCATTTATTTCCCAGTCCTAAATGGAGTTGAATCACATGCGGTTTCTGCTCCTACGAGCAAGAGTTGTTTTATGGTAAGAATAGTCACTATTGCGCTGCCAATCCCATACACAGGACAAATAGCACTGGCGTCTGTTCCCAGCAAGTACACTGTATTGGAATGAAGAGGATCTACTGTTCTTGTCAGGTTCCTAAGCAGAATTGAACTAGATATGGCCCGTGTGTGTAGGAAGCACAGTTCTTTTGTTCTGAGCAAGCTCACTGTTCTGGCCCTTTAGGAAACACAGTAGAGTAGAAGAGTGCTCTTTTCTCAAAAGTAGAGTGTGTTTCTTGTAAGGCGAGCTAGCGTTTGTTTCCTAGTTCTAAATGGAGTTGAATCACATGCAGTTTCTGGTCCTACGAACAAGAGTTGTTTTTTGGTAAGGAAAGTCACTATTGCGCTCCCATTGCCATACACAGTGCAAATATCACTCGCGTCTGTTCCCAGCAAATACAGTGTATCGGATGAAGAGGAGCTACTCTTCTTGTGAGTTTCCTAAGCAGAGTGGAACTAGATATGGCCCGTGTGTGTAGGAAGCACAGTTCTTATGTTCTGAGCAAGCTCACTGTTCTGGCCCTATAGGAAACACAGTAGAGTAGATGAGTGCTCTTTTCTCTAAAGCAGAGTGTGTTTCCTGTAAGGCGAGCTAGCGTTTGTTTCCTAGTCCTAAATGGAGTTGAATCACATGCAGTTTCTGGTCCTACGAACAAGAGTTGTTTTGTGGTAAGGAAAGTCACATTGCGCTCCCATTGCCATACACAGTGCAAATAGCACTCGCGTCTGTTCCCAGCAAGTACAGTGTATTGGACTGAATAGGTGCTACTGTTCTTGTCAGTTTCCTAAGCAGAGTTGAACTAGATATGATCAGTGTGTGTAGGAAGCACAGTTCTTTTGTTCTGAGCAAGCTCACTGTTTGGACCCCATAGGATACACAGTAGAGTAGAAGAGTGCTCTTTTCTCAAAAGCAGAGTGTGTTTCTAGTAAGGCAAGCTAGCGTTTGTTTCGCAGTCCTAAATGGAGTTGAATATCATGCAGTTTCTGGTCCTACGAGCAAGAGTTGTTTTCTGGTAAGAATAGTCACTATTGTGCTGCCATTGCCATACACAGGACAAATAGCACTGGCATCTGTTCGCAGCAAGTACACTCTATTGGACTGAAGAGGAACTACAGTTTTTGTCAGTTTCCTAAGCAGAATTGAACTAGATATGGCCGTGTGTGTAGGAAGCACAGTTCTTTTGTTCTGAGCAAGCTCACTGTTTGGACCCCATAGGAAACACAGTAGAGTAGAGGAGTGCTCTTTTCTCTAAAGCAGAGTGTGTTTCTTGTAAGGTGAGCTCGCGTTTTTTCCCAGTCCTAAATGGAGTTGAGTCACAGGCAGTTTTTGGTCCTACGTGCAAGAGTTGTTTTCTGGTAAGAAGAGTCACTATTGCGCTCCAAATGCCATACACAGTGCAAATAGCACTCGCGTCTGTTCCCAGCAAGTACAGTGTATTGGACTGAAGAGGAACTACAGTTCTTGTCAGTTTCCTAAGCAGAGTTGAACTAGATCTGGCCCGTGTGTAGGAAGCACAGTTCTTTTGTTCTGAGCAAGCTCACTCTTCTAACCCAATAGGAAACACAGTAGAGTAGAAGAGTGCTCTTTTCTCTAAAGCAGAGTGTGTTTCTTTTAAGGCGAGCTAGCGTTTGTTTCCCAGTCCTAAATGGAGTTGAATCACATGCAGTTTCTGGTCCTATGAGCAAGAGTTGTTTTATGGTAAGAAGAGTCACTATTGCGCTGCCATTGCCATACACAGGACAAATAGCACTGGCGTCTGTTCCCAGCAAGTACAGTGTATTGCACTGAAGAGGATCTGCTGTTCTTGTCAGGTTCCTAAGCAGAATTGAACTAGATATGGCCGTGTTTGTAGGAAGCACAGTTCTTTTGTTCTGAGCAAGCTCACTGTTCGGACCCCATAGGAAACACAGTAGAGTAGAAGAGTGCTCTTTTCTCAAAAGCAGAGTGTGTTTCTTGTAATGCGAGCTAGGATTTGTTTCCCACTCCTAAATGGAGTTGAATCACATGCAGTTTCTGGTCCTACGAGCAAGAGTTGTTTTCTGGTAAGGAAAGTCACTATTGTGCTCCCATTGCCATACACAGTGCAAATAGCACTCGCGTCTGTTCCCAGCAAGTACAGTGTATCGGACTGAAGAGGAGATACTGTTCTTCTCAGTTTCCTAAGCAGAGTTGAACTAGATATGGCCCGTGTGTGTAGGAAGCACAGTTCTTTTGTTCTGAGCAAGCTCACTGTTCTGGTCCTATAAGAAACACAGTAGAGTAGAAGAGTGCTCTTTTCTCAAAAGCAGAGTGTGTTTCTTGTAAGGCGAGCTAGCGTTTGTTTCCTAGTCCTAAATGAAGTTGCATCACATGCAGTTTCTGGTCCTATGAACAAGAGTTGTTTTCTGGTAAGGAAAGACACTATTAGGCTCCCTTAGCCATACACAGTGCAAATATCAATCGCGTCTGTTCCCAGCAAATACAGTGTATCGGATGAAGAGGAGCTACTCTTCTTGGAAGTTTCCTAAGCAGAGTTGAACTAGATATGGCCTGTGTGTAGGAAGCACAGTTCATATGTTCTGAGCAAGCTCACTGTTCTGGCCCTATAGGAAACACAGTAGAGTAGATGAGTGCTCTTTTCTCTAAAGCAGAGTGTGTTTCTTGTAATGCGAGCTAGCGTTTGTATCCTAGTCCTAAATGGAGTTGAATCCCACGCAGTTTCTGGTCTTATGAACAAGAGTTGTTTTCTGGTAAGGAAAGTCACATTGTGCTCCCATTGCCATAGACAGTGCAAATAGCACTCGCGTCTGTTCCCAGCAAGTACATTGTATTGGACTGAATAGGTGGTACTGTTCTTGTCCGTTACCTAAGCAGAATTGAACTAGATATGGCCGTGTGTGTAGGAAGCACAGTTCTTATGTTCTGAGCAAACTCACTGTTCGGACCCCATAGGAAACACAGTAGAGTAGAAGAGTGCTCTTTTGTCAAAAGCAGAGTGTGTTTCTTGTAAGGCGAGCTAGCATTTGTTTCCCAGTCCTAAGTGGAGTTGAATCACATGCAGTTTCTGGTCCTACGAGCAAGAGTTGTTTTCTTGTAAGGAAAGTCACTATTGCGCTCCCATTGCCATACAGAGTGCAAATAGCACTCGCGTCTGTTCCCAGCAAGTACAGTGTATCAGACTGAAGAGGAGCTACTGTTCTTGTCAGTTTCCTAAGCAGAGTTGAACTAGATATGGCCCGTGTGTGTAGGAAGCACAGTTCTTATGTTCTGAGCAAGCTCACTGTTCTGGCCCTATAGGAAATACAGTAGAGTAGATGAGTGCTCTTTTCTCTAAAGCAGAGTGTGTTTCTTTTAAGGCGAGCTAGCGTTTGTTTCCCAGTCCTAAATGGAGTTGAATCACATGCAGTTTCTGGTCCTACGAGCAAGAGTTGTTTTATGGTAAGGAAAGTCACTATTGCACTCCCATTGCCATACACAGTGCAAATAGCACTGGCGTCTGTTCCCAGCAAGTACAGTGTATTGCACTGAAGAGGATCTACTGTTCTTGTCAGGTTCCTAAGCAGAATTGAACTAGATATGGCCGTGTGTGTAGGAAGCACAGTTCTTTTGTTCTGAGCAAGCTCACTTTTCGGACCCCATAGGAAACACAGTAGAGTAGAAGAGTGCTCTTTTCTCAAAAGCAGAGTGTGTTTCATGCAAGGAGAGCTAGCGTTTGTTTCCCAGTACTAAATGGAGTTGAATCACATGCAATTTCTGGTCCTATGAACAAGAGTTTTTTTCTGGTAAGGAAAGTCACATTGCGCTCCCATTTCCATACACAGTGCAAATAGCACTCGCGTCTGTTCCCAGCAAGTACAGTGTATTGGACTGAATAGGTGCTACTGTTCTTGTCAGTTTCCTAAGCAGAGTTGAACTAGATATGGCCCGTGTGTGTAGGAAGCACAGTTCTTTTGTTCTGAGCAAGCTCACTGTTTGGACCCCAAAGGATACACAGTAGAATAGAAGATTGCTCTTTTCTCTAAAGCAGAGTGTGTTTCTTGGAAGGCGACCTAGCGTTTGTTTCGCAGTCCTAAATGGAGTTGAATCCCATGCAGTTTCTGGTACTACGAGCAAGAGTTGTTTTCTGATAAGAAGAGTCAGTATTGTGCTGCCATGCCATACACAGGACAAATAGCACTGGCCTCTGTTCACAGCAAATACAGTGTATTGGACTGAAGAGGATCTACTGTTCTTGTCAGGTTCCTAAGCAGAATTGAACTAGATATGGCCGTGTGTGTAGGAAGCACAGTTCTTTTGTTCTGAGCAACCTCACTGTTCGGACCCAATACGAAACACAGTAGAGTAGAAGAGTGCTCGTTTCTCTAAAGCAGAGTGTGTTTCTTGTAAGGCAAGCTCGAGTTTGTTTCCCAGTCCTAAATGGAGTTGAGTCACAGGCAGTTTTTCGTCCTACGAGCAAGAGTTGTTTTCTGGTAAGAAGAGTCACAATTGTGCTCCAATTGCCATACACAGTGCAAATAGCACTCGTGTCTGTTCCCAGCATGTACAGTGTACTGGACTGAAGAGGAGCTACTGTTCTTGTCAGTTTCCTAAGCAGAGTTGAACTAGATATGGCCCGTGTGTGGGAAACACAGTTCTTTTGTTCTGAGCAAGCTCAGTCTTCTGGCCCTATAGGAAACACAGTAGAGTAGAAGAGTGCTCTTTTCTCAAAAGCAGAGTGTGTTTCTTGTAAGGCGAGTTAGCGTTTCTTTCCCAGTCCTAAATGGAGTTGAATCACATGCAGTTTCTGTCCTAGGAGCAAGAGTTGTTTTATGGTAAGAATAGTCACTATTGCGCTGCCATTGCCATACACAGGACAAATAACACTGGCGTCTGTTCCCAGCAAGTACAGTGTATTGGACTGAAGAGGATCTACTGTTCTTGTCAAGTTCCTAAGCAGAATGGAACTAGATATGGCCGTGTGTGTAGGAAGCACAGTTCTTTTGTTCAGAGCAAGCTCACTGTTCGGACCCCATAGGAAACACAGTAGTATAGAAGAGTGCTCTTTTCTCAAAAGTAGAGTGTGTTTCTTGTAAGGTAAGCTAGCGTTTGTTTGGCAGTCTTAAATGGAGTTGAGTAACATGCAGTTTCTGTCCTACGATCAAGAGTTGTTTTCTGGTAAGGAAAGTCACTTTTGTGCTCCCATTGCCATACACAGTGCAAATAGCACTCGCGTCTGTTACCAGCAAGTACAGTGTATTGGAATAAAGAGGATCTACTGTTCTTGTCAGGTTCCTATGCAGAATTGAACTAGATACGGCCCGTGTGTGTAGGAAGCACAGTTCTTTTGTTCTGAGCAAGCTCACTGTTCTGGCCCTTTAGGAAACACAGTAGAGTAGAAGAGTGCTCTTTTCTCAAAAGTAGAGTGTGTTTCTTGTAAGGCGAGATAGAGTTTGTTTCCCAGTCCTAAATGGAGTTGAATCACATGCAGTTTTTTGTCCTACAAGCAAGAGTTGTTTTCTGGTAAGAAGAGTCACTATTGTGCTCCAATTGCCATACACAGTGCAAATAGCACTCGTGTCTGTTCCCAGCAAGTACAGTGTATTGGACTGAAGAGGAGATACTGTTCTTGTAAGTTTCTATGCAGAGTTGAACTAGATATGCCCCGTGTGTGTAGGAAGCACAGTTCTTATGTTCTGAGCAAGCTCACTGTTCTGGCTCTATAGGAAACACAGTAGAGTAGAAGAGTGCTCTTTTCTCTAAAGCAGAGTGTGTTTCTGGTAAGACGAGCCTGCGTTTGTTTTCCAGTCCTAAATGGAGTTGAATCCCATGCAGTTTCTGGTACTACGAGCAAGAGTTGTTTTCTGGTAAGAAGAGTCACTATTGCGCTGCCATTGCCATACACAGGACAAATAGCACTGGCGTCTGTTCCCAGCAAGTACAGTGTATTGGACTGAAGAGGATCTACTGTTCTTGTCAGGATCCAAAGCAGAATTGAACTAGATATGGCCGTGTGTGTAGGAAGCACAGTTCTTTTGTTCTGAGCAAGCTCACTCTTCTGGCCCTGTAGGAAACACAGTAGAGTAAAAGAGTGCTCTTTTCTCAAAAGCAGAGTGTGTTTCTTGTAAGGCGAGCTAGCGTTTGTTTCCTAGTTCTAAATGGAGTTGAATCACATGCAGTTTCTGGTCCTACGAACAAGAGTTGTTTTCTGGTAAGGAAAGTCACTATTGCGCTCCCATTGCCATACACAGTGCAAATATCACTCGCATCTATTCCCAGCAAATACAGTGTATCGGATGAAGAGGAGCTACTCTTCTTGTGAGTTTCCTAAGCAGAGTGGAACTAGATATGGCCCGTGTGTGTAGGAAGCACAGTTCTTATGTTCTGAGCAAGCTCACTGTTCTGGCCCTATAGGAAACACAGTAGAGTAGATGAGTGCTCTTTTCTCTAAAGCAGAGTGTGTTTCCTGTAAGGCGAGCTAGCGTTTGTTTCCTAGTCCTAAATGGAGTTGAATCACATGCAGTTTCTGGTCCTACGAACAAGAGTTGTTTGGTGGTAAGGAAAGTCACATTGCGCTCCCATTGCCATACACAGTGCAAATAGCACTCGCGTCTGTTCCCAGCAAGTACAGTGTATTGGACTGAATAGGTGCTACTGTTCTTGTCAGTTTCCTAAGCAGAGTTGAACTAGATATGATCAGTGTGTGTAGGAAGCACAGTTCTTTTGTTCTGAGCAAGCTCACTGTTTGGACCCCAAAGGATACACAGTAGAGTAGAAGAGTGCTCTTTTCTCAAAAGCAGAGTGTGTTTCTAGTAAGGCAAGCTAGCGTTTGTTTCGCAGTCCTAAATGGAGTTGAATATCATGCAGTTTCTGGTCCTACGAGCAAGAGTTGTTTTCTGGTAAGAATAGTCACTATTGTGCTGCCATTGCCATACACAGGACAAATAGCACTGGCATCTGTTCGCAGCAAGTACACTGTATTGGACTGAAGAGGAACTACAGTTTTTGTCAGTTTCCTAAGCAGAATTGAACTAGATATGGCCGTGTGTGTAGGAAGCACAGTTCTTTTGTTCTGAGCAAGCTCACTGTTCGGACCCCATAGGAAACACAGTAGAGTAGAAGAGTGCTCTTTTCTCTAAAGCAGAGTGTGTTTCTTGTAAGGTGAGCTCGCGTTTTTTCCCAGTCCTAAATGGAGTTGAGTCACAGGCAGTTTTTGGTCCTACGTGCAAGAGTTGTTTTCTGGTAAGAAGAGTCACTATTGCGCTCCAAATGCCATACACAGTGCAAATAGGACTCGCGTCTGTTCCCAGCAAGTACAGTGTATTGGACTGAAGAGGAACTACAGTTGTTGTCAGTTTCCTAAGCAGAGTTGAACTAGATCTTGCCCGTGTGTAGGAAGCACAGTTCTTTTGTTCTGAGCAAGCTCACTCTTCTAACACAATAGGAAACACAGTAGAGTAGAAGAGTGCTCTTTTCTCTAAAGCAGAGTGTGTTTCTTTTAAGGCGAGCTAGCGTTTGTTTCCCAGTCCTAAATGGAGTTGAATCACATGCAGTTTCTGGTCCTATGAGCAAGAGTTGTTTTATCGTAAGAAGAGTCACTATTGCGCTGCCATTGCCATACACAGGACAAATAGCACTGGCGTCTGTTCCCAGCAAGTACAGTGTATTGCACTGAAGAGGATCTGCTGTTCTTGTCAGGTTCCTTAGCAGAATTGAACTAGATATGGCCGTGTTTGTAGGAAGCACAGTTCTTTTGTTCTGAGCAAGCTCACTGTTCGGACCCCATAGGAAACACAGTAGAGTAGAAGAGTGCTCTTTTCTCAAAAGCAGAGTGTGTTTCTTGTAATGCGAGCTAGGATTTGTTTCCCACTCCTAAATGGAGTTGAATCACATGCAGTTTCTGGTCCTACGAGCAAGAGTTGTTTTCTGGTAAGGAAAGTCACTATTGTGCTCCCATTGCCATACACAGTGCAAATAGCACTCGCGTCTGTTCCCAGCAAGTACAGTGTATCGGACTGAAGAGGAGATACTGTTCTTCTCAGTTTCCTAAGCAGAGTTGAACTAGATATGGCCCGTGTGTGTAGGAAGCACAGTTCTTTTGTTCTGAGCAAGCTCACTGTTCTGGTCCTATAAGAAACACAGTAGAGTAGAAGAGTGCTCTTTTCTCAAAAGCAGAGTGTGTTTCTTGTAAGGCGAGCTAACGTTTGTTTCCTAGTCCTAAATGAAGTTGCATCACATGCAGTTTCTGGTCCTATGAACAAGAGTTGTTTTCTGGTAAGGAAAGACACTATTAGGGTCCCTTAGCCATACACAGTGCAAATATCAATCGCGTCTGTTCCCAGCAAATACAGTGTATCGGATGAAGAGGAGCTACTCTTCTTGGAAGTTTCCTAAGCAGAGTTGAACTAGATATGGCCCGTATGTAGGAAGCACAGTTCATATGTTCTGAGCAAGCTCACTGTTCTGGCCCTATAGGAAACACAGTAGAGTAGATGAGTGCTCTTTTCTCTAAAGCAGAGTGTGTTTCTTGTAAGGCGAGCTAGCGTTTGTATCCTAGTCCTAAATGGAGTTGAATCCCACGCAGTTTCTGGTCTTATGAACAAGAGTTTTTTTCTGGTAAGGAAAGTCACATTGTGCTCCCATTGCCATAGACAGTGCAAATAGCACTCGCGTCTGTTCCCAGCAAGTACACTGTATTGGACTGAATAGGTGGTACTGTTCTTGTCCATTACCTAAGCAGAATTGAACTAGATATGGCCGTGTGTGTAGGAAGCACAGTTCTTATGTTCTGAGCAAGCTCACTGTTCGGACCCCATAGGAAAGACAGTAGAGTAGAAGAGTGCTCTTTTCTCAAAAGCAGAGTGTGTTTCTTGTAAGGCGAGCTAGCATTTGTTTCCCAGTCCTAAGTGGAGTTGAATCACATGCAGTTTCTGGTCCTACGAGCAAGAGTTGTTTTCTTGTAAGGAAAGTCACTATTGCGCTCCCATTGCCATACACAGTGCAAATAGCACTCGCGTCTGTTCCCAGCAAGTACAGTGTATCAGACTGAAGAGGAGCTACTGTTCTTGTCAGTTTCCTAAGCAGAGTTGAACTAGATATGGCCCGTGTGTGTAGGAAGCACAGTTCTTATGTTCTGAGCAAGCTCACTGTTCTGGCCCTATAGGAAATACAGTAGAGTAGATGAGTGCTCTTTTCTCTAAAGCAGAGTGTGTTTCTTTTAAGGCGAGCTAGCGTTTGTTTCCCAGTCCTAAATGGAGTTGAATCACATGCAGTTTCTGGTCCTACGAGCAAGAGTTGTTTTATGGTAAGAAGAGTCACTATAGCGCTGCCATTGCCATACACAGGACAAATAGCACTGGCGTCTGTTCCCAGCAAGTACAGTGTATTGCACTGAAGAGGATCTACTGTTCTTGTCAGGTTCCTAAGCAGAATTGAACTAGATATGGCCGTGTGTGTAGGAAGCACAGTTCTTTTGTTCTGAGCAAGCTCACTGTTCGGACCCCATAGGAAACACAGTAGAGTAGAAGATTGCTCTTTTCTCAAAAGCAGAGTGTGTTTCATGCAAGGAGAGCTAGCGTTTGTTTCCCAGTACTAAATGGAGTTGAATCACATGCAATTTCTGGTCCTATGAACAAGAGTTGTTTTCTGGTAAGGAAAGTCACATTGCGCTCCCATTTCCATACACAGTGCAAATAGCACTCGCGTCTGTTCCCAGCAAGTACAGTGTATTGGACTGAATAGGTGCTACTGTTCTTGTCAGTTTCCTAAGCAGAGTTGAACTAGATATGGCCCGTGTGTGTAGGAAGCACAGTTCTTTTGTTCTGAGCAAGCTCACTGTTTGGACCCCAAAGGATACACAGTAGAATAGAAGATTGCTCTTTTCTCTAAAGCAGAGTGTGTTTCTTGGAAGGCGACCTAGCGTTTGTTTCGCAGTCCTAAATGGAGTTGAATCCCATGCAGTTTCTGGTACTACGAGCAAGAGTTGTTTTCTGATAAGAAGAGTCCGTATTGTGCTGCCATGCCATACACAGGACAAATAGCACTGGCCTCTGTTCACAGCAAATACAGTGTATTGGACTGAAGAGGATCTACTGTTCTTGTCAGGTTCCTAAGCAGAATTGAACTAGATATGGCCGTGTGTGTAGGAAGCACAGTTCTTTTGTTCTGAGCAAGCTCACTGTTCGGACCCCATAGGAAACACAGTAGAGTAGAAGAGTGCTCGTTTCTCTAAAGCAGAGTGTGTTTCTTGTAAGGCAAGCTCGAGTTTGTTTCCCAGTCCTAAATGGAGTTGAGTCACAGGCAGTTTTTCGTCCTACGAGCAAGAGTTGTTTTCTGGTAAGAAGAGTCACAATTGTGCTCCAATTGCCATACACAGTGCAAATAGCACTCGTGTCTGTTCCCACCAAGTACAGTGTATTGGACTGAAGAGGAGCTACTGTTCTTGTCAGTTTCCTAAGCAGAGTTGAACTAGATATGGCCCGTGTGTGGGAAACACAGTTCTTTTGTTCTGAGCAAGCTCACTCTTCTGGCCCTATAGGAAACACAGTAGAGTAGAAGAGTGCTCTTTTCTCAAAAGCAGAGTGTGTTTCTTGTAAGGCGAGCTAGCGTTTCTTTCCCAGTCCTAAATGGAGTTGAATCACATGCAGTTTCTGTCCTAGGAGCAAAAGTTGTTTTATGGTAAGAATAGTCACTATTGCGCTGCCATTGCCATACACAGGACAAATAACACTGGCGTCTGTTCCCAGCAAGTACAGTGTATTGGACTGAAGAGGATCTACTGTTCTTGTCAAGTTCCTAAGCAGAATGGAACTAGATATGGCCGTGTGTGTAGGAAGCACAGTTCTTTTGTTCAGAGCAAGCTCACTGTTCGGACCCCATAGGAAACACAGTAGTATAGAAGAGTGCTCTTTTCTCAAAAGTAGAGTGTGTTTCTTGTAAGGCAAGCTAGCGTTTGTTTGGCAGTCTTAAATGGAGTTGAATCACATGCAGTTTCTGTCCTACGATCAAGAGTTGTTTTCTGGTAAGGAAAGTCACTTTTGTGCTCCCATTGCCATACACAGTGCAAATAGCACTCGCGTCTGTTACCAGCAAGTACAGTGTATTGGAATAAAGAGGATCTACTGTTCTTGTCAGGTTCCTATGCAGAATTGAACTAGATATGGCCCGTGTGTGTAGGAAGCACAGTTCTTTTGTTCTGAGCAAGCTCACTGTTCTGGCCCTTTAGGAAACACAGTAGAGTAGAAGAGTGCTCTTTTCTCCAAAGTAGAGTGTGTTTCTTGTAAGGCGAGATAGAGTTTGTTTCCCAGTCCTAAATGGAGTTGAATCACATGCAGTTTTTTGTCCTACAAGCAAGAGTTGTTTTCTCGTAAGAAGAGTCACTATTGTGCTCCATATGCCATACACAGTGCAAATAGCACTCGTGTCTGTTCCCAGCAAGTACAGTGTATTGGACTGAAGAGGAGATACTGTTCTTGTAAGTTTCTATGCAGAGTTGAACTAGATATGGCCCGTGTTTGTAGGAAGCACAGTTCTTATGTTCTGAGCAAGCTCACTCTTCTGGCTCTATAGGAAACACAGTAGAGTAGAAGAGTGCTCTTTTCTCTAAAGCAGAGTGTGTTTCTGGTAAGACGAGCTCGCGTTTGTTTTCCAGTCCTAAATGGAGTTGAATCCCATGCAGTTTCTGTTACTATGAGCAAGAGTTGTTTTCTGGTAAGAAGAGTCACTATTGCGCTGCCATTGACATACACAGGACAAATAGCGCTGGCGTCTGTTCCCAGCAAGTACAGTGTATTGGACTGAAGAGGATCTACTGTTCTTGTCAGGTTCCTAAGCAGACTTGAACTAGATATGGCCGTGTGTGTAGGAAGCACAGTTCTTTTGTTCTGAGCAATCTCACTTTTCGGACCCCATAGGAAACACAGTAGATTAGAAGAGTGCTCTTTTCTCAAAAGCAGAGTGTGTTTCTTGTAAGGCGAGCTAGCGTTTGTTTCCCAGTCCTTAACAGAGTTGAATCACATGCAGTTTCTGGTACTACGAGCAAGAGTTGTTTTCTGGTAAGGAAAATCACTATTGCGCTCCCATTGCCATACACAGTGCAAATAGCACTTGCGTCTGTTCCCAGCAAGTACAGTGTATTGGACTGAAGAGGATCTACTGTTCTTGTCAGGTTCCAAAGCAGAATTGAACTTGATATGGCCCGTGTGTAGGAAGCACAGTTCTTTTGTTCTGAGCAAGCTCACTGTTTGGATCCCATAGGAAACACAGTAGAGTAGAAGAGTGCTCTTTTCTCAAAAGAAGAGTGTGTTTCTTGTAAGGCAAGCTAGCGTTTTTTTCCCAGTCCTAAATGGAGTGGAATCACATGCAGTTTCTGGTCCTACGAGCAAGAGTTGTTTTATGGTAAGAATAGTCACTATTGTGCTGCCATTGCCATACACAGGACAAATAGCACTGGCATCTGTTCGCAGCAAATACAGTGTATTGAAATGAAGAGGATCTCCTGTTCTTGTCAGGTTCCTAAGCAGAATTGAACTAGATATGGCCCTGTGTGTAGGAAGCACATTTCTTTTCTTATGAGCAAGCTCACTGTTCAGACCCCATACGAAACACAGTAGAGTAGAAGAGTGCTCGTTTCTCTAAAGCAGAGTGTGTTTCTTGTAAGGCGAGCTCGCGTTTGTTTCCCAGTCCTAAATGGAGTTGAGTCACAGGCAGTTTTTGGTCCTACGAGCAAGAGTTGTTTTCTGGTAAGAAGAGTCACTATTGCGCTGCCATTGCCATACACAGGACAAATAGCACTGGCGTCTGTTCCCAGCAAGTACAGTGTATTGGACTGAAGAGGATCTACTGTTCTTGTCAGGTTCCTAAGCAGACTTGAACTAGATATGGCCGTGTGTGTAGGAAGCACAGTTCTTTTGTTCTGAGCAAGCTCACTGTTCGGACCCCATAGGAAACACAGTAGATTAGAAGAGTGCTCTTTTCTCAAAAGCAGAGTGTGTTTCTTGTATGGCGAGCTAGCGTTTGTTTCCTATTCCTAAATAGAGTTGAATCACATGCAGTTTCTGGTACTACGAGCAAGAGTTGTTTTCTAGTAAGGAAAGTCACTATTGTGCTCCCATTGCCATACACAGTGCAAATAGCACTTGCGTCTGTTCCCAGCAAGTACAGTGTATTGGACTGAAGAGGATCTACTGTTTTTGTCAGGTTCCAAAGCAGAATTGAACTAGATATGGCCGTGTGTGTAGGAAGCACAGTTCTTTTGTTCTGAGCAAGCTCACTCTTCTGGCCCTATAGGAAACACAGTAGACTAAAAGAGTGCGCTTTTCTCAAAAGCAGAGTGTGTTTCTTGTAAGGCGAGCCAGCGTTTGTTTCCTAGTCCTAGATGGAGTTGAATCACATGCAGTTTCTGGTCCTACGAACAAGAGTTGTTTTCTGGTAAGGAAAGTCACTATTGTGCTCCCATTGCCATACACAGTGCAAATATCACTCGCGTCTGTTCCCAGCAAATACAGTGTATCGGATGAAGAGGAGCTACACTTCTTGTCAGTTTCCTAAGCAGAGTTGAACTAGATATGGCCCGTGTGTAGGAATCACAGTTCTTTTGTTCTGAGCAAGCTCACTGTTTGGACCCCATAGGAAACACAATAGAGTAGAAGAGTGCTCTTTTCTCAAAAGAAGAGTGTGTTCCTTGTAAGGCAAGCTAGCGTTTGTTTCCCAGTCCTAAATAGAGTGGAATCACATGCAGTTTCTGGTCCTATGAGCAAGAGTTGTTTTATGGTAAGAATAGTCACTATTGCGCTGCCATTGCCATACACAGGCAAATAGCACTGGTGTCTGTTCCCAGCAAGTACAGTGTATCGGACTGAAGAGGAGCTACTATTCTTGTCAGTTTCCTAAGCAGAGTTGAACTAGATATGGCCCGTGTGTGGGATGCACAGTTCATATGTTCTGAGCAAGGTCACTGTTCTGGCCCTATTGGAAACACAGTAGAGTAGATGAGTGCTCTTTTCTCTAAAGCAGAGTGTGTTTCTTGTAAGGCGAGCTAGCGTTTGTATGCTAGTCCTAAATGGAGTTGAATCCCATGCAGTTTCTGGTCCTACAAACAAGAGTTGTTTTCTGGTAAGGAAAGTCACATTGCGCTCCCATTGCCATACACAGTGCAAATTGCACTCGCGTCTGTTCCCAGCAAGTAAATTGTATTGGACTGAATAGGTGGTACTGTTCTTGTCAGTTACCTAAGCAGAATTGAACTAGATATGGCCGTGTGTGTAGGAAGCACAGTTCTTTTGTTCTGAGCAAGCTCACTGTTCGGAACCCATAGGAAACACAGTAGAGTAGAAGAGTGCTCTTTTTTCAAAAGCAGAGTGTGTTTCTTGTAAGGCGAGCTAGCATTTGTTTCCCAGTCCCAAATGGAGTTGAATCACATGCAGTTTCTGGTCCTATGAGCAAGAGTTGTTTTCTTGAAAGGAAAGTCACTATTGCGCTCCATTTGTCATACACAGTGAAATAGCATTCGCGTCTTTTCCCAGCAAGTACAGTGTATCGGACTGAAAAGGAGCTACTGTTCTTGTCAGTTTCCTAAGCAGAGTTGAACTAGATATGGCCCGTGTGTGTAGGAAGCACAGTTCTTATATTTTGAGCAAGCTCACTGTTCTGGCCCTATAGGAAACACAGTAGAGTAGATGAGTGCTCTTTTCTCTAAAGCAGAGTGTGTTTCTTGTAAGGCGAGCTAGCGTTTGTTTCCTAGTCCTAAATGGAGTTGAATCCCATGCAGTTTCTGGTCCTACGAACAAGAGTTGTTTTGTGGTAAGGAAAGTCACATTGCGCTCCCCTTGCCATACACAGTGCAAATAGCACTCGCGTCTGTTCCCAGCAAGTACAGTGTATCGGACTGAATAGGTGCTACTGTTCTTCTCAGTTTCCTAGGCAGAGTTGAACTAGATATGGCCCGTGTGTGTAGGAAGCACAGTTCTTATGTTCTGAGCAAGCTCACTGTTCTGGCCCTATAAGAAACACAGTAGAGTAGATGAGTGCTCTTCTGTCTAAAGCAGAGTGTGTTTCTTGTAAGGCGAGCTAGCGTTTGTTTCCTAGTCCTAAATGGAGTTGAATCACATGCAGTTTCTGGTCCTACGAACAAGAGTTGTTTTGTGGTAAGGAAAGTCACATTGTGCTCCCCTTGCCATACACAGTGCAAATAGCACTCGCTTCTGTTCCCAGCAAGTACAGTGTATTGGACTGATTAGGTGCTACTGTTCTTCTCAGTTTCCTAAGCAGAGTTGAACTAGATATGATCAGTGTGTGTAGGAAGCACAGTTCTTTTGTTCAGAGCAAGCTCACTGTTTGGACCCCATAGGATACACAGTAGAGTAGAAGAGTGCTCTTTTCTCTAAAGCAGAGTGTGTTTCTAGTAAGGCAAGCTAGCGTTTGTTTCGCAGTCCTAAATGGAGTTGAATATCATGCAGTTTCTGGTCCTACGAGCAAGAGTTGTTTTCTGGTAAGAAGAGTCACTATTGTGCTGCCATTGCCATACACAGGACAAATAGCACTGGCATCTGTTCGCAGCAAGTACAGTGTATTGGACTGAAGAGGAACTACAGTTCTTGTCAGTTTCCTAAGCAGAATTGAACTAGATATGGCCGTGTGTGTAGGAAGCACAGTTCTTTTGTTCTGAGCAAGCTCACTGTTCGGACCCCATAGGAAACACAGTAGAGTAGAAGAGTGCTCTTTTCTCTACAGCAGAGTGTGTTTCTTGTAAGGTGAGCTCGCCTTTTTTTCCCAGTCCTAAATGGAGTTGAGTCACAGGCAGATTTTGGTCCTACGTGCAAGAGTTGTTTTCTGGTAAGAAGAGTCACTATTGCGCTCCAAATGCCATACACAGTGCAAATAGGACTCGCGTCTGTTCCCAGCAAGTACAGTGTATTAGGCTGAATAGGAGCTACTGTTCTTGTCAGTTTCCTAAGCAGAGTTGAACTAGATATGGACCGTGTGTACGAAGCACAGTTCTTTTGTTCTGAGCAAGCTCACTCTTCTAACCCTATAGGAAACACAGTAGAGTAGAAGAGTGCTCTTTTCTCTAAAGCAGAGTGTGTTTCTTTTAAGGCGAGCTAGCGTTTTTTTCGCAGTCCTAAATGGAGTTGAATCACATGCAGTTTCTGGTCCTATGAGCAAGAGTTGTTTTATGGTAAGAAGAGTAACTATTGTGCTGCCATTGCCATACACAGGACAAATAGCACTGGCGTCTGTTTCCAGCAAGTACACTGTATTGCACTGAAGAGAATCTACTGTTCTTGTCTGGTTCCTAAGCAGAATTGAACTAGATATGGCCGTGTGTGTAGGAAGCACAGTTCTTTTGTTCTGAGCAAGCTCACTGTTCGGACCCCATAGGAAACACAGTAGAGTAGAAGAGTGCTCTTTTCTCAAAAGCAGAGTGTGTTTCATGTAAGGAGAGCTAGCGTTTGTTTCCCAGTACTAAATGGAGTTGAATCACATGCAATTTCTGGTCCTATGATCAAGAGTTGTTTTCTGGTAAGGAAAGTCACATTGCGCTCCCATTGCCATACACAGTGCAAATAGCACTCGCGTCTGTTCCCAGCAAGTACAGTGTATTGGACTGAATAGGTGCTACTGTTCTTGTCAGTTTCCTAAGCAGAGTTGAACTAGATATGGCCCGTGTGTGTAGGAAGCACAGTTCTTTTGTTCTGAGCAAGCTCACTGTTTGGACCCCAAAGGATACACTGTAGAGTAGAAGAGTGCTCTTTTCTCTAAAGCAGAGTGTGTTTCTTGGAAGGCGAATTAGCGTTTGTTTCGCAGTCCTAAATGGAGTTGAATCCCATGCAGTTCCTGGTACTAAGAGCAAGAGTTGTTTTCTGATAAGAAAAGTCACTATTGTGCTGCCATGCCATACACAGGACAAATAGCACTGGCCTCTGTTCACAGCAAATATAGTGTATTGAAATGAAGAGGATCTCCTGTTCTTGTCAGGTTCCTAAGCAGAATTCAACTAGATATGGCCCTGTGTGTAGGAAGCACATTTCTTTTGTTATGAGCAAGCTCACTGTTCGTTCCCCATACGAAACACAGTAGAGTAGAAGAGTGATCGTTTCTCTAAAGCAGAGTGTGTTTCTTGTAAGGCGAGCTCGCGTTTGTTTCCCAGTCCTAAATGGAGTTGAGTCACAGGCAGTTTTTGGTCCTACGAGCAAGAGTTGTTTTCTGGTAAGAAGAGTCACTATTGCGCTGCCATTGCCATACAGAGGACAAATAGCACTGGCGTCTGTTCCCAGCAAGTACAGTGTATTGGACTGAAGAGGATCTACTGTTCTTGTCAGGTTCCTAAGCAGACTTGAACTAGATATGGCCGTGTGTGTAGGAAGCACAGTTCTTTTGTTCTGAGCAAGCTCACTGTTCGGACCCCATAGGAAACACAGTAGATTAGAAGAGTGCTCTTTTCTCAAAAGCAGAGTGTGTTTCTTGTATGGCGAGCTAGCGTTTGTTTCCTATTCCTAAATAGAGTTGAATCACATGCAGTTTCTGGTACTACGAGCAAGAGTTGTTTTCTAGTAAGGAAAGTCACTATTGTGCTCCCATTGCCATACACAGTGCAAATAGCACTCGAGTCTGTTCCCAGCAAGTACAGTGTATTGGACTGAAGAGGATCTACTGTTTTTGTCAGGTTCCAAAGCAGAATTGAACTAGATATGGCCGCTTGTGTAGGAAGCACAGTTCTTTTGTTCTGAGCAAGCTCACTGTTTGGACCCCAAAGGATACACAGTAGAGTAGAAGAGTGCTCTTTTCTCTAAAGCAGAGTGTGTTTCTTGGAATGCGACCTAGCGTTTCTTTCGCAAGTCCTAAATGGAGTTGAATCCCATGCAGTTTCTGGTACTACGAGCAAGAGTTGTTTTCTGATAAGAAGAGACACTATTGTGCTGCAATTGCCATACACAGGACAAATAGCACTGGCCTCTGTTCACAGCAAATACAGTGTATTGGACTGAAGAGGATCTGCTGTTCTTGTCAGGTTCCTAACCAGAATTGAACTAGATATGGGCCGTGTGTGTAGGAAGCACAGTTCTTTTGTTCTGAGCAAGCTCACTGTTGTGTCCCTTTAGGAAACACAGTAGAGTAGAAGAGTGCTCTTTTCTCAAAAGTAGAGTGTGTTTCTTGTAAGTCGAGATAGAGTTTGTTTCCCAGTGCTAAATGGAGTTGAATCACATGCAGTTTTTTGTCCTACAAGCAAGAGTTGTTTTCTGGTAAGAAGAGTCACTATTGTGCTCCAATTTCCATACACAGTGCAAATAGCACTCGTGTCTGTTCCCAGCAAGTACAGTGTATTGGACCGAAGAGGAGATACTGTTCTTGTAAGTTTCTATGCAGAGTTGAACTAGATATCGCCCGTGTTTGTAGGAAGCACAGTTCTTATGTTCTGAGCAAGCTCACTGTTCTGGCTCTATAGGAAACACAGTAGAGTAGAAGAGTGCTCTTTTCTCTAAAGCAGAGTGTGTTTCTGGTAAGGCGAGCTCGCGTTTGTTTTCCAGTCCTAAATGGAGTTGAATCCCATGCAGTTTCTGGTACTACGAGCAAGAGTTGTTTTCTGGTAAGAAGAGTCACTATTGTGCTGCCATTGCCATACACAGGACAAATAGCACTGGCATCTGTTCGCAGCAAGTACAGTGTATTGGACTGAAGAGGAACTACAGTTCTTGTCAGTTTCCTAAGCAGAATTGAACTAGATATGGCCGTGTGTGTAGGAAGCACAGTTCTTTTGTTCTGAGCAAGCTCACTGTTCGGACCCCATAGGAAACACAGTAGAGTAGAAGAGTGCTCTTTTCTCTAAAGCAGAGTGTGTTTCTTGTAAGGTGAGCTCGCGTTTTTTCCCAGTCCTAAATGGAGTTGAGTCACAGGCAGATTTTGGTCCTACGTGCAAGAGTTGTTTTCTGGTAAGAAGAGTCACTATTGCGCTCCAAATGCCATACACAGTGCAAATAGGACTCGCGTCTGTTCCCAGCAAGTACAGTGTATTAGGCTGAATAGGAGCTACTGTTCTTGTCAGTTTCCTAAGCAGAGTTGAACTAGATATGGACCGTGTGTACGAAGCACAGTTCTTTTGTTCTGAGCAAGCTCACTCTTCTAACCCTATAGGAAACACAGTAGAGTAGAAGAGTGCTCTTTTCTCTAAAGCAGAGTGTGTTTCTTTTAAGGCGAGCTAGCGTTTTTTTCGCAGTCCTAAATGGAGTTGAATCACATGCAGTTTCTGGTCCTATGAGCAAGAGTTGTTTTATGGTAAGAAGAGTAACTATTGTGCTGCCATTGCCATACACAGGACAAATAGCACTGGCGTCTGTTTCCAGCAAGTACACTGTATTGCACTGAAGAGAATCTACTGTTCTTGTCTGGTTCCTAAGCAGAATTGAACTAGATATGGCCGTGTGTGTAGGAAGCACAGTTCTTTTGTTCTGAGCAAGCTCACTGTTCGGACCCCATAGGAAACACAGTAGAGTAGAAGAGTGCTCTTTTCTCAAAAGCAGAGTGTGTTTCATGTAAGGAGAGCTAGCGTTTGTTTCCCAGTACTAAATGGAGTTGAATCACATGCAATTTCTGGTCCTATGATCAAGAGTTGTTTTCTGGTAAGGAAAGTCACATTGCGCTCCCATTGCCATACACAGTGCAAATAGCACTCGCGTCTGTTCCCAGCAAGTACAGTGTATTGGACTGAATAGGTGCTACTGTTCTTGTCAGTTTCCTAAGCAGAGTTGAACTAGATATGGCCCGTGTGTGTAGGAAGCACAGTTCTTTTGTTCTGAGCAAGCTCACTGTTTGGACCCCAAAGGATACACAGTAGAGTAGAAGAGTGCTCTTTTCTCTAAAGCAGAGTGTGTTTCTTGGAAGGCGACATAGCGTTTGTTTCGCAGTCCTAAATGGAGTTGAATCCCATGCAGTTCCTGGTACTAAGAGCAAGAGTTGTTTTCTGATAAGAAAAGTCACTATTGTGCTGCCATGCCATACACAGGACAAATAGCACTGGCCTCTGTTCACAGCAAATATAGTGTATTGAAATGAAGAGGATCTCCTGTTCTTGTCAGGTTCCTAAGCAGAATTCAACTAGATATGGCCCTGTGTGTAGGAAGCACATTTCTTTTGTTATGAGCAAGCTCACTGTTCGTTCCCCATACGAAACACAGTAGAGTAGAAGTGTGCTCGTTTCTCTAAAGCAGAGTGTGTTTCTTGTAAGGCGAGCTCGCGTTTGTTTCCCAGTCCTAAATGGAGTTGAGTCACAGGCAGTTTTTGGTCCTACGAGCAAGAGTTGTTTTCTGGTAAGAAGAGTCACTATTGCGCTGCCATTGCCATACAGAGGACAAATAGCACTGGCGTCTGTTCCCAGCAAGTACAGTGTATTGGACTGAAGAGGATCTACTGTTCTTGTCAGGTTCCTAAGCAGACTTGAACTAGATATGGCCGTGTGTGTAGGAAGCACAGTTCTTTTGTTCTGAGCAAGCTCACTGTTCGGACCCCATAGGAAACACAGTAGATTAGAAGAGTGCTCTTTTCTCAAAAGCAGAGTGTGTTTCTTGTATGGCGAGCTAGCGTTTGTTTCCTATTCCTAAATAGAGTTGAATCACATGCAGTTTCTGGTACTACGAGCAAGAGTTGTTTTCTAGTAAGGAAAGTCACTATTGTGCTCCCATTGCCATACACAGTGCAAATAGCACTCGAGTCTGTTCCCAGCAAGTACAGTGTATTGGACTGAAGAGGATCTACTGTTTTTGTCAGGTTCCAAAGCAGAATTGAACTAGATATGGCCGTGTGTGTAGGAAGCACAGTTCTTTTGTTCTGAGCAAGCTCACTGTTTGGACCCCAAAGGATACACAGTAGAGTAGAAGAGTGCTCTTTTCTCTAAAGCAGAGTGTGTTTCTTGGAATGCGACCTAGCGTTTCTTTCGCAAGTCCTAAATGGAGTTGAATCCCATGCAGTTTCTTGTACTACGAGCAAGAGTTGTTTTCTGATAAGAAGAGACACTATTGTGCTGCAATTGCCATACACAGGACAAATAGCACTGGCCTCTGTTCACAGCAAATACAGTGTATTGGACTGAAGAGGATCTGCTGTTCTTGTCAGGTTCCTAACCAGAATTGAACTAGATATGGGCCGTGTGTGTAGGAAGCACAGTTCTTTTGTTCTGAGCAAGCTCACTGTTGTGTCCCTTTAGGAAACACAGTAGAGTAGAAGAGTGCTCTTTTCTCAAAAGTAGAGTGTGTTTCTTGTAAGTCGAGATAGAGTTTGTTTCCCAGTCCTAAATGGAGTTGAATCACATGCAGTTTTTTGTCCTACAAGCAAGAGTTGTTTTCTGGTAAGAAGAGTCACTATTGTGCTCCAATTTCCATACACAGTGCAAATAGCACTCGTGTCTGTTCCCAGCAAGTACAGTGTATTGGACCGAAGAGGAGACACTGTTCTTGTAAGTTTCTATGCAGAGTTGAACTAGATATCGCCCGTGTTTGTAGGAAGCACAGTTCTTATGTTCTGAGCAAGCTCACTGTTCTGGCTCTATAGGAAACACAGTAGAGTAGAAGAGTGCTCTTTTCTCTAAAGCAGAGTGTGTTTCTGGTAAGGCGAGCTCGCGTTTGTTTTCCAGTCCTAAATGGAGTTGAATCCCATGCAGTTTCTGGTACTACGAGCAAGAGTTGTTTTCTGGTAAGAAGAGTCACTATTGCGCTGCCATTGCCATACACAGGACAAATAGCACTGGCGTCTGTTCCCAGCAAGTACAGTGTATTGGACTGAAGAGGATCTACTGTTCTTGTCAGGTTCCTAAGCAGACTTGAACTAGATATGGCCGTGTGTGTAGGAAGCACAGTTCTTTTGTTCTGAGCAAGCTCACTGTTCGGACCCCATAGGAAACACAGTAGATTAGAAGAGTGCTCTTTTCTCAAAAGCAGAGTGAGTTTCTTGTACGGGGAGCTAGCGTTTGTTTCCCAGTCCTAGACAGAGTTGAATCACATGCAGTTTCTGGTCCTACGAGCAAGAGTTGTTTTCTAGTAAGGAAAGTCACTATGGCGCTCTCATTGCCATACACAGTGCAAATAGCACTCGCGTCTTGTCCCAGCAAGTACAGTGTATCAGAATGAAGAGGAGCTATTGTTCTTGTTAGTTTCCTAAGCAGAGTTGAACTAGATATGTCCCGTGTGGGAAGCACAGTTCTTTTGTTCTGAGCAAGCTCACTGTTCTGGCCCTATAGGAAACACAGTAGAGTAGAAGAGTACTCTTTTCTCTAAAGCAGAGTATGTTTCTTGTAAGGCGAGCTAGTGTTTGTTTCCCAGTCCTAAATGGAGTTGAATCACATGCAGTTTCTGGTCCTACGAGCAAGAGTTGTTTTATGGTAAAAATAGTCACTATTGCACTGCCATTGCCGTACACAGGACAAATAGCAATGGCGTGTGTTCCAAGCAAGTACAGTGTATTGGACTGAAGAGGATCTACTGTTCTTGTCAGGTTCCAAAGGAGAATTGAACTAGATATGGCCGTGTGTGTAGGAAGCACAGTTCTTTTGTTCTGAGCAAGCTCACTCTACCGGCCCTTTAGAAAACACAGTAGAGTAGAAGAGTGCTCTTTTCTCAAAAGCAGAGTGTGTTTCTTGTAAGGCGAGCTAGCGTTTGTTTCCTAGTCCTAAATGGAGTTGAATCACATGCAGTTTCTGGTCCTACGAACAAGAGTTGTTTTCTGGTAAGGAAAGTCACTATTGGGCTCCCATTGCCATACACAGTGCAAATATCACTCGCGTCTGTTCCCAGCAAATACAGTGTATCGGATGAAGAGGAGCTACTCTTCTTGTCAGTTTCCTAAGCAGAGTTGAACTAGATATGGCCGGTGTGTAGGAAGCACAGTTCTATTGTTCTGAGCAAGCTCACTGTTTGGACCCCATAGGAAAAACAGTAGAGTAGAAGAGTTCTCTTTTCTCAAAAGCAGAGTGTGTTTCTTGTAAGGCGAGCTAGTGTTTGTTTCCCAGTCCTAAATGGAGTGGAATCACATGCAGTTTCTGGTCCTACGAGCAAGAGTTGTTTTATGGTAAGAATAGTCACTATTGCGCTGCCATTGCCATACACAGGACAAATAGCACTGGCTTCTCCCCAGCAAGTACAGTGTATCGGACTGAAGAGGAGCTACTCTTCTTGTCAGTTTCCTAAGCAGAGTTGAACTAGATATGGCCCGTGTGTAGGAAGCACAGTTCATATGTTCTGAGCAAGCTCACTGTTCTGGCCCTATAGGAAACACAGTAGAGTAGATGAGTGCTCTTTTCTCTAAAGCAGAGTGTGTTTCTTGAAAGGCAAGCTAGCATTTGTATCCTAGTCCTAAATGGGGTTGAATCCCATGCAGTTTCTGGTCCTACGAACAAGAGTTGTTTTCTGGTAAGGAAAGTCACATTGCGCTCCCATTGCCATACACAGTGCAAATAGCACTCGCGTCTGTTCCCAGCAAGTACATTGTATTGGACTGAATAGGTGGTACTGTTCTTGTCAGTTACCTAAGCAGAATTGAACTAGATATGGCCGTGTGTGTAAGAAGCACAGTTCTTTTGTTCTGAGCAATCTCACTGTTCGGAACCCATAGGAAACCTAGTAGAGTAGAAGAGTGCTCTTTTCTCTAAAGCAGAGTGTGTTTCTTGTAAGGCGAGCTCGCGTTTGTTTCCCAGTCTTAAATGGAGTTGAGTCACAGGCAGATTTTGGTCCTACGTGCAAGAGTTGTTTTCTGGTAAGAAGAGTCACTATTGCGCTCCAAATGCCATACACAGTGCAAATAGCACTCGAGTCTGTTCCCAGCAAGTACAGTGTATTGAACTGAATAGGAGCTACTGTTCTTGTCAGTTTCCTAAGCAGAGTTGAACTAGATATGGCCCGTGTGTATGAAGCACAGTTCTTTTGTTCTGAGCAAGCTCAGTCTTCTAACCCTATAGGAAACACAGTAGAGTAGAAGAGTGCTCTTTTCTCTAAAGCAGAGTGTGTTTCTTTTAAGGCGAGCTAGTGTTTGTTTCCCAGTCCTAAATGGAGTTGAATCACATGCAGTTTCTGGTCCTATGAGCAAGAGTTGTTTTATGGTAAGAAGAGTCACTATTGCGCTGCCATTGCCATACACAGGACAAATAACCTGGCGTCTGTTCCCAGCAAGTACAATGTATTGGACTGAAGAGGATCTACTGTTCTTGTCAAGTTCCTAAGCAGAATGGAACTAGATATGGCCGTGTGTGTATCAAGCACAGTTCTTTTGTTCAGAGCAAGCTCACTGTTCGGACCCCATAGGAAACACAGTAGTGTAGAAGAGTGCTCTTTTCTCAAAAGTAGAGTGTGTTTCTTGTAAGGCAAGCTAGCGTTTGTTTCCTATTCCTAAATGGGGTTGAATCACATGCAGTTTCTGGTCCTACGAACAAGAGTTGTTTTCTGGTAAGGAAAGTCACTATTGCGCTCCCATTGCCATACAAAGTGCAAATATCACTCGCGTCTGTTCCCAGCAAATACAGTGTATCGGATGAAGAGTAGCTACTCTTCTTGTCAGTTTCATAAGCAGAGTTGAACTAGATATGGCCCGTGTGTAGGAAGCACAGTTCTCTTGTTCTGCGCAAGCTCACTGTTTGGACCCCATAGGAAACACAGTAGAGTAGAAGAGTGCTCTTTTCTCAAAAGCAGAGTGTGTTTCTTGTAAGGCGAGCTAGCGTTACTTTCCCAGTCCTAAATGGAGTGGAATCACATGCAGTTTCTGGTCCTACGAGCAAGAGTTGTTTTATGGTAAGAATAGTCACTATTGCGCTGCCATTGCCATACCCAGGACAAATAGCACTGGCGTCTGTTCCCAGCATTTAAAGTGTATTGGACTGAAGAGGAGCTACTATTCTTGTCAGTTTCCTAAGCAGAGTTGAACTAGATATGGCCCGTGTGTAGGAAGCACAGTTCATATGTTCTGAGCAAGCTCACTGTTTTGGCCCTATAGGAAACACAGTAGAGTAGATGAGTGCTCTTTTCTCTAAAGCAGAGTGTGTTTCTTGTAAGGCGAGCTAGCATTTGTATCCTAGTCCTAAATGGAGTTGAATCCCATGCAGTTTCTGGTCCTACAAACAAGAGTTGTTTTCTGGTAAGGAAAGTCACGTTGCGCTCCCATTGCCATACACAGTGCAAATAGCACTCGCGTCTGTTCCCAGCAAGTACATTGTATTGGACTGAAAAGGTGGTACTGTTCTTGTCAGTTACCTAAGCAGAGTTGAACTAGATATGGCCGTGTGTGTAGGAAGCACAGTTCTTTTGTTCTGAGCAAGCTCACTGTTCGGACCCCGTAGGAAACACAGTAGAGTAGTAGAGTGCTCTTTTTTCAAAAGCAGAGTGTGTTTCTTGTAAGGCGAGCTAGCATTTGTTTACCAGTCCCAAATGGAGTTGAATCACATGCAGTTTCTGGTCCTACAAGCAAGAGTTGTTTTCTTGTAAGGAAAGTCACTATTGCGCTCACATTGTCATACACAGTGCAAATAGCACTCGCGTCTGTTCCCAGCAAGTACAGTGTATCGGACTGAAGAGGAGCTACTGTTCTTGTCAGTTTCCTAAGCAGAGTTGAACTAGATATGGCCCGTGTGTGTAAGAAGCACAGTTCTTATGTTCTGAGCAAGCTCACTGTTCTATCCCTATAGGAAACACAGTAGAGTAGATGAGTGCTCTTTTCTCTAAACCAGAGTGTGTTTCTTGTAAGGCGAGCTAGCGTTTGTTTCCTAGTCCTAAATGGAGTTGAATCACATGCAGTTTCTAGTCCTACGAACAAGAGTTGTTTTGTGGTAAGGAAAGTCACATTGCACTCACATTGCCATACACAGTGCAAATAGCACTCGCGTCTGTTCCCAGCAAGTACAGTGTATTGGACTGAATAGGTGCTACTGTTCTTCTCAGTTTCCTAAGCAGAGTTGAACTAGATATGATCAGTGTGTGTAGGAAGCACAATTCTTTTGTTCAGAGCAAGCTCACTGTTTGGACCCCATAGGATACACAGTAGATTAGAAGAGTGCTCTTTTCTCTAAAGCAGAGTGTGTTTCTATTAAGGCAAGCTAGCGTTTGTTTCGCAGTCCTAAATGGAGTTGAATATCATGCAGTTTCTGGTCCTATGAGCAAGAGTTGTTTTCTGGTAAGAAGAGTCACTATTGTGCTGCTATTGCCATACACAGGACAAATAGCACTGGCATCTGTTCGCAGCAAGTACAGTGTATTGGACTGAAGAGGAACTACAGTTCTTGTCAGTTTCCTAAGCAGAATTGAACTAGATATGGCCGTGTGTGTAGGAAGCACAGTTCTTTTGTTCTGAGCAAGCTCACTGTTCGGACCCCATAGGAAACACAGTAGAGTAGAAGAGTGCTCTTTTCTAAAAAGCAGAATGTGTTTCTTGTAAGTTGAGCTTGTATTTGTTTCCCAGTCTTAAATGGAGTTGAGTAACATGTAGTTTTTGGTCGTACGAGCAAGAGTTGTTTTCTGATAAGAAGAGTCACTACTGTGCTCCCATTGCCAAACACAGTACAAATAGCACTTACGTCTGTTCCCAGCGAGTACAGTGTATTGGTCTGAAGAGGAGCTACTGTTCTTGTCAGTGTCTTAAGCAGAGTTGAACTAGATATGGCCCGTGTGTGTAGGAAGCACAGTTCCTTTATTCTGATCAAGCTCAAAGTTCGGACCACGTAGGAAACACAGTAGAGTAGAAGAGTGCTCTTTACTCAAAAGCAGAGTGTGTTTCTTGTAATGCTAGCTAGCGTTTGTTTCCCAGTCCTAAATGGAGTTGAACCCCATGCAGGTTCAGGTCCTATGAGCAAGAGTTGTTTTCTGGTAAGAAGAGTCACTATTGTGTTCCCATTGTCATACACAGTGCAAATAGCACTCGCGTCTGTTCCCAGCATGTACAGTGTATTCGACTGAAGAGGAGTTACTGTTCTTGTCAGTTTCCTCAGCAGAGTTGAACTAGATATGGCCCGTGTGTGTAGGAAGCACAGTTCTTTTGTTTTGAGCAAGCTCACTGTTCGGACCCCGTAGGAAACACAGTAGAGTAGAAGAGTGCTCGTTACTCAAAAGCAGAGTGTGTTTCTTGTAAGGCGAGCTAGCGTTTGTTTCCCAGTCCTAAATGGAGTTGAATCACATGCAGTTCCCGGGCCCTCGAGCAAGAGTTGTTTTCTGGTAAGAAGAGTCACTATTGTGCTTCCATTGACATGCACAGGGCAAATAGCACTGGCGTCTGTTCCCAGCATATACATTGTATTGGACTGAAGAGGAGCTACTGTTCTTGTCAGTTTCCTAAGCAGAGTTGAACTAGATATGGCCCCTGTGTGTAGGAAGCACAGTTCTTTTGTTCTGAGCAACCTGACTGTTCTGGCCCTAAAGGAAACACAGTAGAGAAGAAGACTGTTCTTTTCTCAAAAGCAGAGTGTGTTTCTTGTAAGGCGAGCTAGCGTTTGTTTCCCAGTCCTAAATGGAGTTGAACCACATGCAGTTTCTGGTCCTATGAGCAAGAGTTGTTTTCTGATAAGGAGAGTCACTATTGCGCTCCCATTGCCATACACAGTGCAAATAGCACTCGCGTCTGTTCCCAGCAAGTACAGTGTACTGGACTGAAGAGGATCTACTGTTCTTCTCAGTTTCCTAAGCAGAGATGAACTAGATATGGCCCGTGTGTGTAGGAAGCACAGTTCTTTTGTTCTGAGCAAGCTCACTCTTCGGACCCCGTAGGAAACACAGAAGAGTAGAAGAGTGCTCTTTTCTCAAAAGCAGAGTGTGTTTCTTGTCCAGCGAGCTCGTGTTTGTTTCCCAGTCCTCAATGGAGTTGAATCACATGCAGTTTCTGGTCCTACGAGCAAGAGTTGTTTTCTGGTAAGAAGAGTCACTATTGCGCTCCCATTGTCATACACAGTGCAAATAGCACTGTCCTCTGTTCCCAGCATTTACAGTGTATTGGACTGAACCGGATCTACTGTTCTTGTCAGTTTCCTAAGCAGAGTTGAACTAGATATGGCCCCTGTGTGTAGGAAGCACAGTTCTTTTATTCTGAAAAGCTCACTTTTCAGACCCCATAGGAAACACAGTAGAGTAGAAGAGTGCCTTTTTCTCAAAAGCAGAGCGTGTTTCTTGTAAGGCGAGCTAGCGTTTGTTTCCCAGTCCTAAATGGAGTTGAATCCCATGCAGTTTCTGGTCCTACGAGCAAGAGTTGTTTTCTGGTAAAAAGAGTCACTATTGTGCTCTCATTGCCATAGACAGTGCAAAGAGCACTCGCGTCTGTTCCCAGCAAGTACAGTGTATTGGACTGAACAGAAGTTACTGTTCTTGTCAGTTTCCTAAGTAGAGTTGAACTAGATATGTCCCGTGTGTGTAGGAAGCACAGTTCTTTTGTTCTGAGCAAGCTCACTGTTCGGACCCCGTAGGAAACACAGTAGAGTAGAAGAGTGCTCTTTTGTCAAAAGCAGAGTGTGTTTCTTGTAAGGTGAACTTGCGTTTGTTTCCCAGTCTTAAATGGAGTTGATTAACATGTAGTTTTTGGTCATATGAGCAAGACTTGTTTTCTGGTAAGAAGAGTCACTACTGCGCTCCCATTGCCATACACAGTACAAATAGCACTTGCGTCTGTTCCCAGCAAGTACAGTGTATTGGACTGAAGAGGAGCTACTGTTCTGGTCAGTTTCCTAAGCAGAGTTGAACTAGATATGGCCCGTGTGTGTAGGAAGCACAGTTCTTTTGTTCTGAGCAAGCTTACTGTTCTGGCCCTATAGGAAACAGAGTAGAGAAGATGAGTGCTCTTTTCTCAAAAGCAGAGTATGTATCTTGTAAGGCGAGCTAGCGTTTGTTCCCCAGTCCTAAATCGAGTTGAATCCCATGCAATTTCTGGTCCTATGAGCAAGAGTTGTTTTCAGGTAAGAAGAGTCACTATTGCGCTCCCATTTTCATACACAGTGCAAATAGCACTCGCGTCTGTTCCCAGCATGTACAGTGTATTGGACTGAAGAGGAGTTACTGTTCTCATCAGTTTCCTAAGCAGAGTTAAACTAGACATGGCCCGTGTGTGTAGGAAGCACAGTTCTTTTGTTCTGAGCAAGCTCACTGTTCGGACACCATTGGAAACACAGTAGAGTTGAAGAGTGCTCTTTTCTCAAAAGCAGAGTGTGTCTTGTAAGGCGAGATAGCATTTGTTTCCCAGTCCTAAATGGAGTTGAATCACATGGAGTTTCTGGTCCTACGAGCAAGAGTTGTTTTCTGGTAAGAAGAGTTACTATTGTGCTCCCATTGTCATACACAGGGCAAATAGCACTGGCGTCTGTTCCCAGCATGTACAGTGTATTGGACTGAAGAAGATCTACTGTTCTTGTCAGGTTCCTAAGCAGAATTGAACTAGATTTGGCCGTGTGTGTAGGAAGCACAGTTCTTTTGTTCTGAGCAAGCTCACTGTTCGGACCCCATAAGAAACACAGTAGAGTAGAAGAGTGCTCTTTTCTCAAAAGCAGAGTGTGTTTCTTGGAAGGCGAGCTAGCGTTTGTTTCCCAGTCTGAAATGGAGTTGTATCTCATGCAGTTTCTGGTCCTACGAGCAAGAGTTGTTTTCTGGTAAGAAGAGTCACTATTACATTCCCATTGTCATCCACAGGGCAAATAGCACTGGCGTCTGTCCCCAGCAAGTACAGTGTATGGGACTGAAGAAGAGCTACTGTTTTTGTCACTTTCCTAAGCAGAATTGAATGAGATATGGCCGTGTGTGTAGGAAGCACAGTTCTTTTGTTCTGAGCAAGCTCACTGTTTTGGCCCTGTAGGAAACACAGTAGAGTAGAAGAGTGCTCTTTTCTCAAAAGCAGAGTGTGTTTCATGTAAGGCAAGCTAGCGTTTGTTTCCCAGTCCTAAATGGAGTTGAATCACATGCAGTTTCTGGTCCTATAAGCAAGAGTTGTTTTCTGGTAAAAAAAAAGTCACTGTTGTGCTCCCATTGCCAAACACAGTGCAAATAGCACTTGCTTCTGTTCCCAGCAAGTACAGTGTACTGGACTGAAGAGGATCTACTGTTCTTCTCAGTTTCCTAAGCAGAGATGAACTAGATATGGCCCGTGTGTGTAGGAAGCACAATTCTTTTGTTCTGAGCAGCTCACTGTTCGGACCCCATAGGAAACACAGAAGAGTAGAAGAGTGCTCTTTTCTCAAAAGAGGAGTGTGTTTCTTGTAAGGCGAGCTCGCGTTTGTTTCCCAGTCCTAAATGGAGTTGAATCACATGCAGTTTCTGGTCCTACGAGCAAGAGTTGTTTTCTGGTAAGAAGAGTCATTATTGCGCTCCCATTGTCATACACAGGGCAAATAGAACTGGCGTCTGTTCCCAGCATGTACAGTGTATTGGACTGAAGAAGATCTACTGTTCTTGTCAGGTTCCTAAGCAGAATTGAACTAGATTTGGCCGTGTGTGTAGGAAGCACAGTTCTTTTGTTCTGAGCAAGCTCACTGTTCGGACCCCATAGGAAACACAGTAGAGTAGAAGAGTGCTCGTTTCTCAAAAAGCAGAGTGTGTTTCTTGTAAGGCGAGCTAGCGTTTGTTTCCCAGTCTTAAATGGAGTTGAATCACATGCAGTTTCCGGCCCTCAAGCAAGAGTTGTTTTCGGGGAAGAAGAGTCACTATTGCGCTCCCATTGACATGCACAGGGCAAATAGCACTGGCGTCTGTTCCCAGCATATACAGTGTATTGGACTGAAGAGGAGCTACTGTTCTTGTCAGTTTCCTAAGCAGAGTTGAACTAGATATGGCCCCTGTGGGTAGGAAGCACAGTTCTTTTGTACTGAGCAACCTGACTGTTCTGGCCCTAAAGGAAACACAGTAGAGTAGAAGAGTGCTCTTTTCTCAAAAGCAGAGTGTGTTTCTTGTAAGGCGAGCTAGCGTTTGTTTCTCAGTCCTAAATGGAGTTGAACCACATGCAGTTTCTGGTCCTATGAGCAAGAGTTGTTTTCTGGTAAGGAAAGTCACTATTGCGCTCCCATTGCCATACACAGTGCAAATAGCACTCGCGTCTGTTCCCAGCAAGTACAGTGTACTGGACTGAAGAGAATCTACTGTTCTTGTCAGTTTCCTAAGCAGAGTTAAACTAGATATGGCCCGTGTGTGTAGGAAGCACAGTTCTTTTGTTCTGAGCAAGCTCACTGTTCAGACCCCATAGGAAACTTAGAAGAGTAGAAGAGTGGTCTTTTCTCAAAAGCAGAGTGTGTTTCTTGTACGGCGAGCTCGCGTTTGTTTCCCAGTCATAAATGGAGTTGAATCACATGCAGTTTCTGGTCCTACGAGCAAGAGTTGTTTTCTGGTAAGAAGAGTTGCTATTGCGCTCCCATTGTCATACACAGGGCAAATAGCAATGGCGTCTGTTCCCAGCATGTACAGTGTATTGGACTGAAGAGGATCTAGTGTTTTTGTCAGGTTCCTAAGCAGAATTGAACTAGATATGGCAGTGTGTGTAGGAAGCACAGTTCTTTTTTTCTGAGCAAGGTCACTGTTTGCACCCCATAGGAAACACAGTAGAGTAGAAGAGTACTCTTTTGTCAAAAGCAGTGTGTGTTTCTTGTAAGGTGAACTTGCGTTTGTTTCCCAGTCTTAAATGGAGTTGATTAACATGTAGTTTTTGGTCATATGAGCAAGAGTTGTTTTCTGGTAAGAAGAGTCACTACTGCGCTCCCATTGCCATACACAGTACAAATAGCACTTGCGTCTGTTCCCAGCAAGTACAGTGTATTGAACTGAAGAGGAGCTACTGTTCTGGTCAGTTTCCTAAGCAGAGTTGAACTAGATATGGCCCGTGTGTGTAGGAAGCACAGTTCTTTTGTTCTGAGCAAGCTCACTGTTCGGACCCCATTGGAAACACAGTAGAGTTGAAGAGTGCTCTTTTCTCAAAAGCAGAGTGTGTCTTGTAAGGCGAGATAGCATTTGTTTCCCAGTCCTAAATGGAGTTGAATCACATGGAGTTTCTGGTCCTACGAGCAAGTGTTGTTTTCTGGTAAGAAGAGTTACTATTGTGCTCCCATTGTCATACACAGGGCAAATAGCACTGGCGTCTGTTCCCAGCATGTACAGTGTATTGGACTGAAGAAGATCTACTGTTCTTGTCAGGTTCCTAACCAGAATTGAACTAGATTTGGCCGTGTGTGTAGGAAGCACAGTTCTTTTGTTCTGAGCAAGCTCACTGTTCGGACCACATAAGAAACACAGTAGAGTAGAAGAGTGCTCTTTTCTCAAAAGCAGAGTGTGTTTCTTGGAAGGCGAGCTAGCGTTTGTTTCCCAGTCTGAAATGGAGTTGTATCTCATGCAGTTTCTGGTCCTACGAGCAAGAGTTGTTTTCTGGTAAGAAGAGTCACTATTACGCTCCCATTGTCATCCACAGGGCAAATAGCACTGGCGTCTGTCCCCAGCAAGTACAGTGTATGGGACTGAAGAAGAGCTACTGTTCTTGTCACTTTCCTAAGCAGAATTGAACTAGATATGGCCGTGTGTGTAGGAAGCACAGTTCTTTTGTTCTGAGCAAGCTCACTGTTTTGGCCCTGTAGGAAACACAGTAGAGTAGAAGAGTGCTCTTTTCTCAAAAGCAGAGTGTGCTTCATGTAAGGCAAGCTAGCGTTTGTTTCCCAGTCCTAAATGGAGTTGAATCACATGCAGTTTCTGGTCCTACGAGCAAGAGTTGTTTTCTGGTAAGGAAAGTCACTATTGCACTCCCATTGCCATACACAGTGCAAATAGCACTCGCGTCTGTTCCCAGCAAGTACAGTGTATCGGACTGAAGAGGAGCTACTGTTCTTGTCAGTTTCCTAAGCAGAGTTGAAGTAGATATGGCTCGTGTGTGTAGGAAGCACAGTTCTTATGTTCTGAGCATGCTCACTGTTTGGACCCCATAAGAAACAGAGTAGAGTAGAAGAGTGCTCTTTTCTCTAAAGCAGAGTGTGTTTCTTGTAAGGCGAGCTTGCATTTGTTTCCCAGTCCTAAATGGATTTGAATCACATGCAGTTTCTGGTCCTACGAGCAAGAGTTGTTTTATGGAAAGAAGATTCACTATTGCGCTGCCATTGCCATACACAGGACAAATAGCACTGGCGTCTGTTCCCAGCAAGTACAGTGTATTGGACTGAAGAGGATCTACTGTTCTTGTCAGGTTCCTAAGCAGAATTGAACTAGATATGGCCTTGTGTGTAGGAAGCACAGTGCTTTTGTACTGAGCAAGCTCACTGTTTGAAGCCATAGGAAACACAGTAGAGTAGAAGAGTGCTCTTTTCTCAAAAGCAGAGTGTGTTTCTTGTAAGGCGAGCTAGCATTTGTTTCCCAGTCGTAAATGGAGTTCAATCACATGCAGTTTCTGGTCCTATGAGCAAGATTTGTTTTCTGGTAAGAAGAGTCACTATTGTGCTCCCATTGCCTTACACAGTGCAAATAGCACTGGCGTCTGTTCCCAACAAGTACAGTGTATTAGACTTAAGAGGAGCTACTGTTCTTGTCAGTTTCCTAAGCAGAGTTGAACTAGATATGGCCCCTGTGTGTAGGAAGAACAGTTCTTTTGTTCTGAGCAAGCTCACTGTTCGGACCACATAGGAAACACAGTAGAGTAGAAGAGTGCTCTTTTTTCAAAAGCAGAGTGTGTTTCTTGTAAGGTGAGCTAGTGTTTGTTTCCCAGTCTGAAATGGAGTTGAATCCCAGGAAGTTTCTGGTCCTACGAGCAAGAGATGTTTTCTGGTAAGAAGAGTCACTATTGCGCTCCCATTGCCATATACAGTGCTAATAGCACTCCCGTCTGTTCCCAGCAAGTACAGTGTATTGGACTGAAGTGGAGCTACTGTTCTTGTCAGTTTCCTAAGCAGAGTTGAACTACATATGGCCGTGTGTAGGAAGCACAGTTCGTTTGTTCTGAGCAAGCTCACTGTTTGGACCCCATAGGAAACACAGTAGAGTAGAAGAGTGCTCTTTTCTCAAAAGCAGAGTGTTTGATTTGTAAGGCGAGCTAGCGTTTGTTTCACAGTCCTACATGGAGTTGAATCCCATGCAGTTTCTGGTCCTACGAGCAAGAATTTTTTTCTGGTAAGAAGAGTCACTATTGCGCTCCCATTGTCATACACAGGGCAAATAGCACTGGCGTCTGTTCCCAGCATGTACAGTGTATTGGACTGAAGAGGAGCTACTTTCCTTGTCAGTTTTCTAAGTAGAAGTGAACAGGATATGGCCGTGTGTGTAGGAATCACAGTTCTTTGTTCTGAGCAAGCTCACTGTTCGAACCCATAGTAAACACAGTAGAGTAGAAGAGTGCTCTTTTCTCAAAAGCAGAGTGTGTTTCTTGTAAGGCGAGCTAGCGTTTGTTTCCCAGTCATAAAAGGATTTGAATCCCATGCAGTTTCTGGTCCTACGAGCAAGAGTTGTTTTCTGGTGAGAAGAGTCACTATTGCGCTCCCATTTTCATACACAGGGCAAATAACACTGGCGTCTGTTCCCAGCATGTGCAGTGTATTGGACTGAAGAGGAGCTACTGTTCTTTTCAGTATCCTAAGCAGAATTGAAGTAGATATGGCCGTGTGTGTAGGAAGCACAGTTCTTTTGTACTGAGCAAGCTCACTGTTCGAACCCATAAGAAACACAGTAGAGTAGAAGAGTGCTCTTTTCTCTAAAGCAGAGTTTGTTTCTTGTAAGGCGAGCTAGCATTTGTTTCCCAGTCGTAAATGGAGTTCAATCACATGCAGTTTCTGGTCCTATGAGCAAGATTTGGTTTCTGGTAAGAAGAGTCACTATTGTGCTCCCATTGCCATATACAGTGCAAATAGCACTGGCATATGTTCCCAGCAATTACAGTGTATTGGACTTAAGAGGAGCTACTGTTCTTGTCAGTTTCCTAAGCAGAGTTGAACTAGATATGGCCCCTGTGTGTAGGATGAACAGTTCTTTTGTTCTGAGCAAGTTCACTGTTCGTACCACATAGGAAACACAGTAGAGTAGAAGAGTGCTCTTTTCTGTAAAGCAGAGTGTGTTTCTTGTAAAGTGAGCTAGTGTTTGTTTCCAAGTCTGAAATGGAGTTGAATCCCATGCATTTTCTGTGTTACTAGCAAGAGTTGTTTTCTGGTAAGAAGAGTCACTATTGCGCTCCCATTGCCATATACAGTGCAAATAGCTCTCGCGTCTGTTCCAAGCAAGTACAGTGTATTGGACTGAAGAGGAGCTACTGTTCTTGTCAGTCCTAATCAGAGTTGAACTAGATATGGCCGTGTGTGTAGGAAGCACAGTTCTTTTGTTCTGAGCAAGCTCACTGTTCTGGTCCTGTAAGAAACACAGTAGAGTAGAAGAGTGCTCTTTTCTCAAAAGCAGAGTGTTTTTCTTGTAAGGCGAGCTAGCGTTTGTTTCCTAGTCCTAAATGGAGTTGAATCACATGCAGTTTCTGGTCCTACAAACAAGAGTTGTTTTCTGGTAAGGAAAGTCACTTTTGTGCTCCCATTGCCATACACAGTGCAAATATCACTCGCGTCTGTTCCCAGCAAATACAGTGTATCAGATGATGAGGAGCTACTATTCTTGTCAGTTTCCTAAGCAGAGTTGAACTAGATATTGCCCATGTGTAGGAAGCACAGTTTTTTTGTTCTGAGCAAGCTCACTGTTTGGACCCCATAGTAAACACAGTAGAGTAGAAGAGTGCTCTTTTCTCAAAAGCAGAGTGTGTTTCTTGTAAGGCGAGCTAGCATTTGTTTCCCAGTCCTAAATGGAGTGGAATCACATGCAGTTTGTGGTCCTACGAGCAAGAGTTGTTTTATGGTAAGAATAGTCACTATTGCGCTGCCATTGCCATACACAGGACAAATAGCACTGGCGTCTGTTCCCAGCAAGTACAGTATATCGGACTGAAGAGGAGCTACTATTCTTGTCAGTTTCCTAAGCAGACTTGAACTAGATATGGCCAATGTGTAGGAAGCACAGTTCATATGTTCTGAGCAAGCTCACTGTTCTGGCCCTATAGGAAACACAGTAGAGTAGATGAGTGCTCTTTTCTCTAAAGCAGAGTGTGTTTCTTGTAAGGCGAGCTAGCGTTTGTATCCTAGTCCTAAATGGAGTTGAATCCCATGCAGTTTGTGGTCCTACGAACAAGAGTTGTTTTCTGGTAAGGAAAGTCACATTGCGCTCCCATTGCCATACACACTGCAAATAGCACTCGAGTCTGTTCCCAGCAAGTGCATTGTATTAGACTGAATAGGTGGTACTGTTCTTGTCAGTTACCTAAGCAGAATTGAACTAGATATGGCCGTGTGTGTAGGAAGCACAGTTCTTTTGTTCTGAGCAAGCTCACTGTTCGGACCCCATAGGAAACACAGTAGAGTAGAAGAGTGCTCTTTTCTCAAAAGCAGAGTGTGTTTCTTGTAAGGCGAGCTAGCATTTGTTTCCCAGTCCTACATGGAGTTGAATCACATGCAGTTTCTGGTCCTACGAGCAAGAGTTGTTTTCTGGTAAGAAGAGTCACTATTGTGCTGCCATTGCCATACACAGGACAAATAGCACTGACATCTGTTCGCAGCAAGTACAGTGTATTGGACTGAAGAGGAACTACAGTCCTTGTCAGTTTCCTAAGCAGAATTGAACTAGATATGGCCGTGTGTGTAGGAAGCACAGTTCTTTTGTTCTGAGCAAGCTCACTGTTCGGACCCCATAGGAAACACAGTTGAGTAGAAGAGTGCTCTTTTCTCTAAAGCAGAGTGTGTTTCTTGTAAGGCGAGCTCGCGTTTGTTTCCCAGTCCTAAATGGAGTTGTTTCACAGGCAGTTTTTGGTCCTACGTGCAAGAGTTGTTTTCTGGTAAGAAGAGTCACTATTGCGCTCCAAATGCCATACACAGTGCAAATAGCACTCGCGTCTGTTCCAAGCAAGTACAGTGTATTGGACTGAATAGTTGCTACTCTTCTTGTCAGTTTTCTAAGCAGAGTTGAACTAGATATGGCCCGTGTGTACGAAGCACAGTTCTTTTGTTCTGAGCAAGCTCACTCTTCTAACCCTATAGGAAACACAGTAGAGTAGAAGAGTGCTCTTTTCTCTAAAGCAGAGTGTGTTTCTTTTAAGGCGAGCAAGCGTTTGTTTCCCAGTCCTAAATGGAGTTGAATCACATGCAGTTTTTTGTCCTACAAGCAAGAGTTGTTTTCTGGTAAGAAGAGTCACTATTGTGCTCCAATTGCCATACACAGTGCAAATAGCTCTCGTGTCTGTTCCCAGCAAGTAGAGTGTATTGGACTGAAGAGGAGATACTGTTCTTGTCAGTTTCCTAAGCAGAGTTGAACTAGATATGGCCCGTGTTTATAGGAAGCACAGTTCTTATGTTCTGAGCAAGCTCACTGTTCTGGCTCTATAGGAAACACAGTAGAGTAGAAGTGTGCTCTTTTCTCAAAAGCAGAGTGTGTTTCTTGTAAGGCGAGCTAGCGTTTGTTTCCTAGTCCTAAATGGAGTTGAATCACATGCAGTTTCTGGTCCTACGAACAAGAGTTGTTTTCTGGTAAGGAAAGTCACTATTGCGCTCCCATTGCCATACACAGTGCAAATATCACTCGCGTCTGTTCCCAGCAAATACAGTGTATCAGATGAAGAGGAGTTACTCTTCTTGTCAGTTTCCTAAGCAGAGTTGAACTAGATATGGCCCGTGTGTAGGAAGCACAGTTCTTTTGTTCTGAGCAAGCTCACTCTTTGGACCCCATAGGAAACACAGTAGAGTAGAAGAGTGCTCTTTTCTCAAAAGCAGAGTGTGTTTCTTGTAAGGCGAGCTAGCATTTGTTTCCCAGTCCCAAATGGAGTTGAATCACATGCAGTTTCTGGTCTTCCGAGCAAGGGTGTTTTTCTTGTAAGGAAAGTCACTATTGCGCTCCAATTGCCATACACAGTGCAAATAGCACTCGCGTCTGTTCCAAGCAAGTACAGTGTATTGGACTGAAGAGGAACTACTGTTCTTGTCAGTTTCCTAAGCAGAGTTGAACTAGATATGGCCCGTGTGTTTAGGAAGAACAGTTCTTATGTTCTGAGCAAGTTCACTGTTTGGACCCCATAAGAAACAGAGTAGAGTAGAAGAGTGCTCTTTTCTCTAAAGCAGAGTGTGTTTCTTGTAAGGCGAGCTCGCGTTTGTTTCCCAGTCCTAAATGGACTTGAGTCACAGGCAGTTTTTGATCCTACGAGCAAGAGTTGTTTTCTGGTAAGAAGAGTCACTATTGTGCTCCAAATGCCATAAACAGTGCAAATAGCACTCGCGACTGTTCACAGCAAGTACAGTGTATTGGACTGAATAGGAGCTACTGTTCTTGTCAGTTTCCTAAGCAGAGTTGAACTAGATCTGGCCCGTGTGTAGGAAGCACAGTTCTTTTGTTCTGAGCAAGCTCCCTGTTCTGGCCCTATAGGAAACACAGTACAGTAGAAGAGTGCTCTTTTCTCTAAAGCAGAGAGTGTTTCTTGTAAGGCGAGCTAGCATTTGTTTCCCAGTCCTAAATGGAGTTGAATCACATGCAGTTTCTGGTCCTACGAGCAAGAGTTGTTTTATGGTAAGAAGAGTCACTATTGCGCTGCCATTGCCATACACAGGACAAATAGCACTCGCGTCTGTTCCCAGCAAGTACAGTGTATTGGACTGAAGAGGATCTACTTTTCTTGTCAGGTTCCTAAGCAGAATTGAACTAGATATGGCCGTGTGTGTAGGAAGCACAGTTCTTTTGTTCTGAGCAAGCTCACTTTTCGGACCCCATAGGAAACACAGTAGAGTAGAAGAGTGCTCTTTTCACAAAAGCAGAGTGTGTTTCTTGTAAGGCGAGCTAGCGTTTGTTTCCCAGTCCTAAATGGAGTGGAATCACATGCAGTTTCTGGTCCTACGAGCAAGAGTTGTTTTATGGTAAGAAGAGTCACTATTGCGCTTCCATTGCCATACACAGGGCAAATAGCACTGGTGTCTGTTCCCAGCTTGTACTGTGTATTGGACTGAAGAGGAGCTACTGTTCTTGTCAGTTTCCTAAGCAGAATTGAACTAGATATGGCCGTGTGTGTAGGAAGCACAGTGCTTTGTACTGAGCAAGCTCACTGTTCGAACCCATAGGAAACACAGTAGAGTAGAAGAGTGCTCTTTTCTCAAAAGCAGAGTGTGTTTCTTGTAAGGCGAGCTAGCGTTTGTTTCCCAGTCCTAAATGGAGTTGAATCACATGTAGTTTCTGGTCCTACGAGCAAGAGTTGTTTTCTGGTAAGATGAGTCACTATTGCGCTCCCATTGTCATACACAGGGCAAATAGCACTGGCGTCTGTTCCCAGCAAGTACAGTGTATGGAACTGAAGAGGATCTACTGTTCTTGTCAGTTTCCTTAGCAGAATTGAACTAGATATGGCCGTGTGTATAGGAAGCACAGTTCTTTTGTTCTGAGCATGCTCACTGTTCTGGCCCTATAGGAAACCCAGTAGAGTAGAAGAGTGCTCTTTTCTCAAAAGCAGAGTGTGTTTCTTGTAAGGCGAGCTAGCATTTGTTTCCCAGTCCTAAATATAGTTGAATCACATGCAGTTTTTGGTCCTATGAGCAAGAATTGTTTTCTGGTAAGGAAAGTCACTATTGCCCTCCCATTGCCACATACAGTGCAAATAGGACTCGCGTCTGTTCCCATCAAGTACATTGTATAGGACTGAAGAGGAGCTACTGTTCTTGTCAGTTTCCTAAGCAGAGTTGATCTAGATATGGCCCATGTGTTTAGGAAGCACAGTTCTTTTGGTCTGAGCAAGCTCACTGTTCGGAATTCATAGGAAACACAGTAGAGTAGAAGAGTGCTCTTTTCTCAAAAGTAGAGTGTGTTTCTTGTAAGGCGAGCTAGTGTTTGTTTCTAAGTCCTAAATGGAGTTAAATCACATGCAGTTTCTGGTCCTATGAGCAAGAGTTTTTTTTCTGGTAAGAAGAGTCACTATTGCGCTCCCATTTTCATACACAGGGCAAATAACACTGGCGTCTGTTCCCAGCATGTACAGTGTATTGGACTGAAGAGGAGCTACTGTTCTTGTCAGTTTCCTAAGCAGAATTGAACTAGATATGGCCTTGTGTGTAGGAAGCACAGTGCTTTTGTACTGAGCAAGCTCACTTTTCGAACCCAAAGAAACACAGTAGAGTAGAAGAGTGATCTTTTCTCGAAAGCAGAGTGTGTTTCTTGTAAGGCGAGCTAGCATTTGTTTCCCAGTTGTAAATGGAGTTCAATCACATGCAGTTTCTGGTCCTATGAGCAAGATTTGGTTTCTGGTAAGAAGAGTCACTATTGCGCTCCAAATGCCATACACAGTGCAAATAGCACTCGCGTCTGTTCCCAGCAAGTACAGTGTATTGGACTGAATAGGAGCTACTGTTCTTGTCAGTTTCCTAAGCAGAGTTGAACTAGATATGGCCCGTGTGTACGAAGCACAGTTCTTTTCTTCTGAGCAAGCTCACTCTTCTAACCCTATAGGAAACACATTAGAGTAGAAGAGTGCTCTTTTCTCTAAAGCAGAGTGTGTTTCTTTTTAGGCGAGCTAGCGTTTGTTTCCCAGTCCTAAATGGAGTTGAATCACATGCAGTTTCTGGTCCTATGAGCAAGAGTTGTTTTATGGTAAGAAGAGTCACTATTGCGCTGCCATTGCCATACACAGGACAAATAGCACTGGTCTGTTCCCAGTAAGTACAGTGTATTGGACTGAAGAGGATCTACTGTTCTTGTCAAGTTCCTAAGCAGAATGGAACTAGATATGGCCGTGTGTGTAGGAAGCACAGTTCTTTTGTTCAGAGCAAGCTCACTGTTCGGACCCCATAGGAAACACAGTAGTGTAGAAGAGTGCTCTTTTCTCAAAAGTAGAGTGTGTTTCTTGTGAGGCAAGCTAGCATTTGTTTCGCAGTCTTAAATGGAGTTGAATCACATGCAGTTTCTGTCCTACGATCAAGAGTTGTTTTCTGGTAAGGAAAGTCACTTTTGTGCTCCCATTGCCATACACAGTGCAAATAGCACTCGCGTCTGTTCCCAGCAAGTACAGTGTATCAGACTGAAGAGGAGCTACTGTTCTTGTCAGTTTCCTAGGCAGAGTTGAACTAGATATGGCCCGTGCGTGGGAAGCACAGTTTTTTTGTTCTGAGCAAGCTTACTTTTCTGGCCCTGTAGGAAAAACAGTAGAGTAGAAGAGTGCTCTTTTCTCAAAAGCAGAGTGTGTTTCTTGTAAGGCGAGCTAGCGTTTGTTTCCCAGTCCTAAATGGAGTTGAATCACATGCGGTTTCTGGTCCTATGAGCAAGAGTTGTTTTATGGTAAGAATAGTCACTATTGCGCTGCCAATCCTGTACACAGGACAAATAGCACTGGCGTCTGTTCCCAGCATGTACAGTGTATTGGACTGAAGAAGATCTACTGTTCTTGTCAGGTTCCTAAGCAGAATTGAACTAGATTTGGCCTTGTGTGTAGGAAGCACAGTTCTTTTGTTCTGAGCAAGCTCACTGTTCGGACCACATAAGAAACACAGTAGAGTAGAAGAGTGCTCTTTTCTCAAAAGCAGAGTGTGTTTCTTGGAAGGCGAGCTAGCGTTTGTTTCCCAGTCTGAAATGGAGTTGTATCTCATGCAGTTTCTGGTCCTACGAGCAAGAGTTGTTTTCTGGTAAGAAGAGTCACTATTACGCTCCCATTGTCATCCACAGGGCAAATAGCACTGGCGTCTGTCCCCAGCAAGTACAGTGTATGGGACTGAAGAAGAGCTACTGTTCTTGTCACTTTCCTAAGCAGAATTGAACTAGATATGGCCGTGTGTGTAGGAAGCACAGTTCTTTTGTTCTGAGCAAGCTCACTGTTTTGGCCCTGTAGGAAAAACAGTAGAGTAGAAGAGTGCTCTTTTCTCAAAAGCAGAGTGTGTTTCATGTAAGGTAAGCTAGCGTTTGTTTCCCAGTCCTAAATGGAGTTGAATCACATGCAGTTTCTGGTCCTATGAGCAAGAGTTGTTTTCTGGTAAAAAAAAGTCACTGTTGTGCTCCCATTGCCATATACAGTGCAAATAGCACTCGCGTCTGTTCCCAGCAAGTACAGTGTATTGGACAGATGAGGAGCTACTGTTCTTGTCAGTTTCCTAAGCAGATTTGAACTAGATATGGCCCGTGTGTGTAGGAAGAACAGTTCTTTTATTCTGAGCAAGCTCACTGTTCGGACACCAATGGAAACACAGTAGAGTAGAAGAGTGCTCTTTTCTCCAAAGCAGAGTGCGTTTCGTTTAAGTCGAGCTAGCGTTTGTTTCCCAGTCTGAAATGGAGTTGAATCCCATGCAGTTTCTGGTCCTACGAGCAAGAGTTGTTTTCTAGTAAGAAGAGTCACTATTGTGCTCCATTGTCATACACAGGGCAAATAACACTGGCGTCTGTTCCCAGCATGTACAGTGTATTGGACTGAAGAGGAGCTACTGTTCTTGTCAGTTTCCTAAGCAGAGTTGAACTAGATATGGACGTGTGTGTAGGAAGCACAGTTCTTTTGTTCTGAGCAAGCTCACTGTTCTGTCCCTACAGGAAACACAGTAGAGTAGAAGAGTGCTCTTTTCTCAAAAGCAGAGTGTGTTTCTTGTAAGGCAAGCTTGCGTTTGTTTCCCAGTCCTAAATGGAGTTGAATCACATGCAGTTTCTGGTCCTACGAGCAAGAGTTGTTTTCTGGTAAGGAAAGTCACTATTGCACTCCCATTGCCATATACAGTGCAAATAGCACTCGCGTCTGTTCCCAGCAAGTACAGTGTATCGGACTGAAGAGGAGCTACTGTTCTTGTCAGTTTCCTAAGCAGAGTTGAAGTAGATATGGCTCGTGTGTGTAGGAAGCACAGTTCTTATGTTCTGAGCAAGCTCACTGTTTGGACCCTTAAGAAACAGAGTAGAGTAGAAGAGTGCTCTTTTCTCTAAAGCAGAGTGTGTTTCTTGTAAGGCAAGCTCGCGTTTGTTTCCCAGTCCTAAATGGAGTTGAGTCACAGGCAGTTTTTGGTCCTACGTGCAAGAGTTGTTTTCTGGTAAGAAGAGTCACTATTGCGCTCCAAATGCCATACACAGTGCAAATAGCACTCGCGTCTGTTCCAAGCAAGTACAGTGTATTGGACTGAATAGTTGCTACTCTTCTTGTCAGTTTTCTAAGCAGAGTTGAACTAGATATGGCCCGTGTGTACGAAGCATAGTTCTTTTGTTCTGAGCAAGCTCACTCTTCTAACCCTATAGGAAACACAGTAGAGTAGAAGAGTGCTCTTTTCTCTAAAGCAGAGTGTGTTTCTGTTAAGGCGAGCTAGCGTTTGTTTCCCAGTCCTAAATGGAGTTGAATCACATGCAGTTTTTTGTCCTACAAGCAAGAGTTGTTTTCTGGTAAGAAGAGTCACTATTGTGCTCCAATTGCCATACACAGTGCAAATAGCACTCGTGTCTGTTCCCAGCAAGTAGAGTGTATTGGACTGAAGAGGAGATACTGTTCTTGTCAGTTTCCTAAGCAGAGTTGAACTAGATATGTCCCGTGTGGGAAGCACAGTTCTTTTGTTCTGAGCAAGCTCACTGTTCTGGCCCTATAGGAAACACAGTAGAGTAGAAGAGTACTCTTTTCTCTAAAGCAGAGTATGTTTCTTGTAAGGCAAGCTAGTGTTTGTTTCCCAGTCCTAAATGGAGTTGAATCACAGCAGTTTCTGGTCCTACGAGCAAGAATTGTTTTATGGTAAAAATAGTCACTATTGCACTGCCATTGCCGTACACAGGACAAATAGCACTGGCGTGTGTTCCCAGCAAGTACAGTGTATTGGACTGAAGAGGAGCTACTGTTCTTGTCAATTTCCTAAGCAGAGTTGAACTAGATATGGCCCGTGTGTGTAGGAAGCACAGTTCTTTTGTTTTGAGCAAGCTCACTGTTCGGACCCCATAGGAAACACAGTAGAGTAGAAGAGTGCTCGTTTCTCAAAAGCAGAGTGTGTTTCTTGTAAGGCGAGCTAGCGTTTGTATCCCAGTCCTAAATGGAGTTGAACCACATGCAGTTTCTGGTCCTATGAGCAAGAGTTGTTTTCTGGTAAGGAAAGTCACTATTGTGCTCCCATTGCCATACACAGGGCAAATAGCACTGGCGTCTGTTCCCAGCATGTACAGTGTATTGGACTGAAGAGGATCTACTGTTTTTGTCAGCTTTCTAAGCAGAATTGAACTAGATATGGCAGTGTGTGTAGGAAGCACAGTTCTTTTTTTCTGAGCAAGCTCACTGTTTGGACCACATAGGAAACACAGTAGAGTAGAAGAGTGCTCTTTTCTAAAAAGCAGAATGTGTTTCTTGTAAGTTGAGCTTGTGTTTGTTTCCCAGTCTTAAATGGAGTTGAGTAACATGTAGTTTTTGGTCGTACGAGCAAGAGTTGTTTTCTGATAAGAAGAGTCACTACTGCGCTCCCATTGCCAAACACAGTACAAATAGCACTTGCGTCGGTTCCCAGCGAGTACAGTGTATTGGTCTGAAGAGGAGCTACTGTTCTTGTCAGTGTCCTAAGCAGAGTTGAACTAGATATGGCCCGTGTGTGTAGGAAGCACAGTTCCTTTATTCTGAGCAAGTTCAATCTTCGGACCACGTAGGAAACACAGTAGAGTAGAAGAGTGCTCTTTTCTCAAAAGCAGAGTGTGTTTCTTGTAATGCTAGCTAGCGTTTGTTTCCCAGTCCTAAATGGAGTTGAACCCCATGCAGGTTCAGGTCCTATGAGCAAGAGTTGTTTTCTGGTAAGAAGAGTCACTATTGTGTTCCCATTGTCTTACACAGTGCAAATAGCACTGGCGTCTGTTCCCAGCATGTACAGTGTATTGGACTGAAGAGGAGTTACTGTTCTTATCAGTTTCCTAAGCAGAGTTGAACTAGATATGGCCCGTGTGTGTAGGAAGCACAGTTCTTTTGTTTTGAGCAAGCTCACTGTTCGGACCCCGTAGGAAACACAGTAGAGTAGAAGAGTGCTCGTTACTCAAAAGCAGAGTGTGTTTCTTGTAAGGCGAGCTAGCGTTTGTTTCCCAGTCCTAAATGGAGTTGAATCACATGCAGTTTCCGGGCCCTCAAGCAAGAGTTGTTTTCGGGGAAGAAGAGTCACTATTGTGCTCCCATTGACATGCACAGGGCAAATAGCACTGGCGTCTGTTCCCAGCATATACAGTGTATTGGACTGAAGAGGAGCTACTCTTCTTGTCAGTTTCCTAAGCAGAGTTGAACTAGATGGCCCCTGTGTGTAGGGAGCACAGTTCTTTTGTTCTGAGCAACCTGACTGTTCTGGCCCTAAAGGAAACACAGTAGAGTAGAAGACTGTTCTTTTCTCAAAAGCAGAGTGTGTTTCTTGTAAGGCGAGCTAGCGTTTGTTTCCCAGTCCTAAATGGAGTTAAACCACATGCAGTTTCTGGTCCTATGAGCAAGAGTTGTTTTCTGATAAGGAAAGTCACTATTGCGCTCCCATTGCCATACACAGTGCAAATAGCACTCGCTTCTGTTCCGAGCAAGTACAGTGTACTGGACTGAAGGGAATCTACTGTTCTTATCAGGTTCCTAAGCAGAGTTAAACTAGATATAGCCCGTGTGTGTAGGAAGCTCAGTTCTTTTGTTCTGAGCAAGCTCACTGTTCGGACCCCATAGGAAACACAGAAGAGTAGAAGAGTGGTCTTTTCTCAAAAGCAGAGTGAGTTTCTTGTAAGGCGAGCTCGCGTTTGTTTCCCAGTCCTAAATGGAGTTGAATCACATGCAGTTTCTGGTCCTACGAGCAAGAGTTGTTTTCTGGTAAGAAGAGGCACTATTGTGTTTCCATTGACATACACAGGGCAAATAGCACTGGCGTCTGTTCCCAGCATGTACAGTGTATTGGACTGAAGAGGATCTACTGTTTTTGTCAGGTTTCTAAGCAGAGTTGAACGAGATATACCCCGTGTGTGTAGGAAGCACAGTTCTTTTGTTCTGAGCAAGCTTACTGTTCTGGCCCTATAGGAAACAGAGTAGAGAAGATGAGTGCTCTTTTCTCAAAAGCAGAGTATGTTTCTTGTAAGGCGAGCTCGCGTTTGTTCCCCAGTCCTAAATGGAGTTAAATCCCATGCAGTTTCTGGTCCTATGAGCAAGAGTTGTTTTCTGGTAAGAAGAGTCACTATTGCGCTCCCATTGTCATACACAGTGCAAATAGCACTGTCGTCTGTTCCCAGCATGTACAGTGTATTGGACTGAAGCGGATCTACTGTTCTTGTCAGTTTCCTAAGCAGAGTTGAACTAGATATGGCCCCTGTGTGTAGGAAGCACAGTTCTTTTATTCTGAGCAAGCTCACTTTTCGGACCCCATAGGAAACACAGTAGAGTAGAAGAGTGCCGTTTTCTCAAAAGCAGAGCGTGTTTCTTGTAAGGCGAGCTAGCGTTTGTTTCCCAGTCCTAAATGGAGTTGAATCCCATGCAGTTTCTGGTCCTATGAGCAAGAGTTGTTTTCTGGTAAATAGAGTCACTATTGTGCTCTCATTGCCATAGACAGTGCAAAGAGCACTCGCGTCTGTTCCCAGCAAGTACAGTGTATAGGACTGAACAGAAGTTACTGTTCTTGTCAGTTTCCTAAGTAGAGTTGAAGTAGATATGGCCCGTGTGTGTAGGAAGCACAGTTCTTTTGTTCTAAGCAAGCTCATTGTTCTGGCCCTATAGGAAACACAGTAGAGTATAAGAGTGATCTTTTCTCAAAAACAGAGTGTGTTTCTTGTAAGGCGAGCTAGCGTTTGTTTCTGAGTCCTAAATGGAGTTGAGTCACATGCAGTTTCTGGTCCTATGAGCAAGAGTTGTTTTCTGGTAAAAAAAAAAAGTCACTGTTGTGCTCCCATTGCCAAACACAGTGCAAATAGCACTTGCGTCTGTTCCCAGCAAGTACAGTGTACTGGACTGAAGAGGATCTACTGTTCTTCTCAGTTTCCTAAGCAGAGATGAACTAGATATGGCCCTTGTGTGTAGGAAGCACAGTTCTTTTGTTCTGAGCAAGCTCACTGTTCGGACCCCGTAGGAAACACAGAAGTGTAGAAGAGTGCTCTTTTCTCAAAAGCAGAGTGTGTTTCTTGTACAGTGAGCTCGTGTTTGTTTCCCAGTCCTAAATGGAGTTGAATCACATGCAGTTTCTGGTCCTATGAGCAAGAGTTGTTTTCTGGTAAGAAGAGTCACTATTGCGTTCCCATTGTCATACACAGTGCAAATAGCACTCGCGTCTGTTCCCAGCATGTACAGTGTATTGGACTGAAGAGGAGTTACTGTTCTTGTCAATTTCCTAAGCAGAGTTGAACTAGATATGGCCCGTGTGTGTAGGAAGCACAGTTCTTTTGTTTTGAGCAAGCTCACTGTTCGGTCCCCATAGGAAACAGAGTAGAGTAGAAGAGTGCTCGTTTCTCAAAAGCAGATTGTGTTTCTTGTAAGGCGAGCTATCGTTTGTATCCCATTCCTAAATGGAGTTGAACCACATGCAGTTTCTGGTCCTATGTGCAAGGATTGTTTTCTGGTCAGGAAAGTCACTATTGCGCTCCCATTGCCATACACAGGGCAAATAGCACTGGCGTCTGTTCCCAGCATGTACAGTGTATTGGACTGAAGAGGATCTACTGTTTTTGTCAGCTTCCTAAGCAGAATTGAACTAGATATGGCAGTGTGTGTAGGAAGCACAGTTCTTTTTTTCTTAGCAAGCTGACTGTTTGGACCCCATAGGAAACACAGTAGAGTAGAAGAGTGCTCTTTTGGCAAAAGCAGAGTGTGTTTCTTGTAAGGTGAGCTTGCGTTTGTTTCCCAGTCTTAAATGGAGTTGAGTAACATGTAGTTTTTGGTCGTACGAGCAAGAGTTGTTTTCTGATAAGAAGAGTCACTACTGCGCTCCCATTGCCAAACACAGTACAAATAGCAATTGCGTCTATTCCCAGCGAGTACAGTGTATTGGTCTGAAGAGGAGCTACTGTTCTTGTCAGTTTCCTAAGCCGAGTTGAACTAGATATGGCCCGTGTGTGTAGGAAGCACAGTTCTTTTATTCTGAGCAAGCTCACTTTTCGGACCCCATAGGAAACACAGTAGAGTAGAAGAGTGCCGTTTTCTCAAAAGCAGAGCGTGTTTCTTGTAAGGCGAGCTAGCGTTTGTTTCCCAGTCCTAAATGGAGTTGAATCCCATGCAGTTTCTGGTCCTACGAGCAAGAGTTGTTTTCTGGTAAATAGAGTCACTATTGTGCTCTCATTGCCATAGACAGTGCAAAGAGCACTCGCGTCTGTTCCCAGCAAGTACAGTGTATAGGACTGAACAGAAGTTACTGTTCTTGTCAGTTTCCTAAGTAGAGTTGAAGTAGATATGGCCCGTGTGTGTAGGAAGCACAGTTCTTTTGTTCTAAGCAAGCTCATTGTTCTGGCCCTATAGGAAACACAGTAGAGTATAAGAGTGATCTTTTCTCAAAAACAGAGTGTGTTTCTTGTAAGGCGAGCTAGCGTTTGTTTCTGAGTCCTAAATGGAGTTGAGTCACATGCAGTTTCTGGTCCTATGAGCAAGAGTTGTTTTCTGGTAAAAACAAAAGTCACTGTTGTGCTCCCATTGCCAAACACAGTGCAAATAGCACTTGCGTCTGTTCCCAGCAAGTACAGTGTACTGGACTGAAGAGGATCTACTGTTCTTCTCAGTTTCCTAAGCAGAGATGAACTAGATATGGCCCTTGTGTGTAGGAAGCACAGTTCTTTTGTTCTGAGCAAGCTCACTGTTCGGACCCCGTAGGAAACACAGAAGTGTAGAAGAGTGCTCTTTTCTCAAAAGCAGAGTGTGTTTCTTGTACAGCGAGCTCGTGTTTGTTTCCCAGTCCTAAATGGAGTTGAATCACATGCAGTTTCTGGTCCTATGAGCAAGAGTTGTTTTCTGGTAAGAAGAGTCACTATTGCGTTCCCATTGTCATACACAGTGCAAATAGCACTCGCGTCTGTTCCCAGCATGTACAGTGTATTGGACTGAAGAGGAGTTACTGTTCTTGTCAATTTCCTAAGCAGAGTTGAACTAGATATGGCCCGTGTGTGTAGGAAGCACAGTTCTTTTGTTTTGAGCAAGCTCACTGTTCGGTCCCCATAGGAAACAGAGTAGAGTAGAAGAGTGCTCGTTTCTCAAAAGCAGATTGTGTTTCTTGTAAGGCGAGCTATCGTTTGTATCCCATTCCTAAATGGAGTTGAACCACATGCACTTTCTGGTCCTATGTGCAAGGATTGTTTTCTGGTCAGGAAAGTCACTATTGCGCTCCCATTGCCATACACAGGGCAAATAGCACTGGCGTCTGTTCCCAGCATGTACAGTGTATTGGACTGAAGAGGATCTACTGTTTTTGTCAGCTTCCTAAGCAGAATTGAACTAGATATGGCAGTGTGTGTAGGAAGCACAGTTCTTTTTTTCTTAGCAAGCTGACTGTTTGGACCCCATAGGAAACACAGTAGAGTAGAAGAGTGCTCTTTTGGCAAAAGCAGAGTGTGTTTCTTGTAAGGTGAGCTTGCGTTTGTTTCCCAGTCTTAAATGGAGTTGAGTAACATGTAGTTTTTGGTCGTACAAGCAAGAGTTGTTTTCTGATAAGAAGAGTCACTACTGCGCTCCCATTGCCAAACACAGTACAAATAGCAATTGCGTCTATTCCCAGCGAGTACAGTGTATTGGTCTGAAGAGGAGCTACTGTTCTTGTCAGTTTCCTAAGCCGAGTTGAACTAGATATGGCCCGTGTGTAGGAAGCACAGTTCTTTTATTCTGAGCAAGCTCACTGTTCGGACCACGTAGGAAACACAGTAGAATAGAAGAGTGCTCTTTTCTCAAAAGCAGAGTGTGTTTCTTGTAATGCTAGCTAGGGTTTGTTTCCCAGTCCTAAATGGAGTTGACCCCATGCAGGTTCAGGTCCTATGAGCAAGAGTTGTTTTCTGGTAAGAAGAGTCACTATTGCGCTCCCATTGCCATACACAGTGCAAATAGCACTCGCGTCTGTTCCCAGCAAGTACAGTGTACTGGACTGAAGAGAATCTACTGTTCTTGTCAGTTTCCTAAGCAGAGTTAAACTAGATATGGCCCGTGTGTGTAGGAAGCACAGTTCTTTTGTTCTGAGCAAGCTCACTGTTCGGACCCCATAGAAAACATAGAAGAGTAGAAGAGTGGTCTTTTCTCAAAAGCAGAGTGTGTTTCTTGTACGGTGAGCTCGCGTTTGTTTCCCAGTCCTAAATGGAGTTGAATCACATGCAGTTTCTGGTCCTACGAGCAAGAGTTGTTTTCTGGTAAGAAGAGTCGCTATTGTGCTCCCATTGTCATACACAGGGCAAATAGCACTGGCGTCTGTTCCCAGCATGTACAGTGTATTGGACTGAAGAGGATCTACTGTTTTTGTCAGGTTCCTAAGCAGAATTGAACTAGATATGGCAGTGTGTGTAGGAAGCACAGTTCTTTTTTTCTGAGCAAGCTCACTGTTTGCACCCCATAGGAAACACAGTAGAGTAGAAGAGTGCTCTTTTGCCAAAAGCAGAGTGTGTTTCTTGTAAGGTGAACTTGCGTTTGTTTCCCAGTCTTAAATGGAGTTGATTAACATGTAGTTTTTGGTCATACGAGCAAGAGTTGTTTTTGGGGAAGAAGAGTCACTATTGTGCTCCCATTGACATGCACAGGGCAAATAGCACTGGCGTCTGTTCCCAGCATATACAGTGTATTGGACTGAAGAGGAGCTACTGTTCTTGTCAGTTTCCTAAGCAGAGTTGAACTAGATATGGCCCCTGTGTGTAGAAAGCACAGTTCTTTTGTTCTGAGCAACCTGACTGTTCTGGCCTAAAGGAAACACAGTAGAGTAGAAGACTGTTCTTTTCTCAAAAGCAGAGAGTGTTTCTTGTAAGGCGAGCTAGCGTTTGTTTGCCAGTCCTAAATGGAGTTGAATCCCATGCAGTTTCTGGTCCTATGAGCAAGAGTTGTTTTCTGGTAAGAAGAGTCACTATTGTGCTCCCATTGTCATACACAGTGCAAATAGCACTCGCGTCTGTTCCCAGCATGTACAGTGTATTGGACTGAAGCGGATCTACTGTTCTTGTCAGTTTCCTAAGCAGAGTTGAACTAGATATGGCCCGTGTGTGTAGGAAGCACAGTTCTTTTATTCTGAGCAAGCTCACATTTCGGACCCCATAGGAAACACAGTAGAGTAGAAGAGTGCCCTTTTCTCAAAAGCAGAGCGTGTTTCTTGTAAGGCGAGCTAGCGTTTGTTTCCCAGTCCTGAATGGAGTTGAATCACATGCAGTTTCTGGTCCTACAAGCAAGAGTTGTTTTCTGGTAAAAAAGAGTCACTATTGTGCTCTCATTGCCATAGACAGTGCAAAGAGCACTCGCGTCTGTTCCCAGCAAGTACAGTGTATTGGACTGAATAGAAGTTACTGTTCTTGTCAGTTTCCTAAGCAGAGTTGAACTAGATATGGCCCGTGTGTGTAGGAGCACAGTTCTTTTGTTCTAAGCAAGCTCATTGTTCTGGCCCTATAGGAAACACAGTAGAGTAGAAGAGTGATCTTTTCTCCAAAACAGAGTGTGTTTCTTGTAAGGCGAGCTAGCGTTTGTTTCCGAGTCCTAAATGGAGTTGAGTCACATGCAGTTTCTGGTCTTATGAGCAAGAGTTGTTTTCTGGTAAAAAAAAAAAGTCACTGTTGTGCTCCCATTGCCAAACACAATGCAAATAGCACTTGCGTCTGTTCCCACCAAGTACAGTGTACTGGACTGAAGAGGATCTACTGTTCTTCTCATTTTCTTAAGCAGAGATGAAGTAGATATGGCCCGTGTGTGTAGGAAGCACAGTTCTTTTGTTCTGAGCAAGCTCACTGTTCGGACCCTGTAGAAAACACAGAAGAGTAGAAGAGTGCTCTTTTCTCAAAAGCAGAGTGTGTTTCTTGTACAGCGAGCTCGCGTTTGTTTCCCAGTCCTAAATGGAGTTGAATCACATGCAGTTTCTGGTCCTATGAGCAAGAGTTGTTTTCTGGTAAGAAGAGTCATTATTGCGCTCCCATTGTCATACACAGGGCAAATAGCACTGGCGTCTGTTCCCAGCATGTACAGTGTATTGGACTGAAGAAGATCTACTGTTCTTGTCAGCTTCCTAAGCAGAATTGAACTAAATTTGGCCGTGTGTGTAGGAAGCACAGTTCTTTTGTTCTGAGCAAGCTCACTGTTTGGACCCCATAGGAAACACAGTAGAGTAGAAGAGTGCTCGTTTCTCAAAAAGCAGAGTGTGTTTCTTGTAAGGCGAGCTAGCCTTTGTTTCCCAGTCTTAAATGGAGTTGAATCACGTGCAGTTTCTGGTCCTACGAGCAAGAGTTGTTTTCTGGTAAGAAGAGTCATTATTGCGCTCCCATTGTCATACACAGGGCAAATAGCACTGGCGTCTGTTCCCAGCATGTACAGTGTATTGGGCAGAAGAAGATCTACTGTTCTTGTCAGGTTCCTAAGCAGAATTGAACTAAATTTGGAAGTGTGTGTATTAAGCACAGTTCTTTTGTTCTGAGCAAGCTCACTGTTCGGACCCCATCGGAAACACAGTAGAGTAGAAGAGTGCTCGTTTCTCAAAAAGCAGAGTGTGTTTCTTGTAAGGCGAGCTAGCCTTTGTTTCCCAGTCTTAAATGGCGTTGAATCACATGCAGTTTCCGGCCCTCGAGCAAGAGTTGTTTTCGAGGAAGAAGAGTCACTATTGCGCTCCCATTGACATGCACAGGGCAAATAGCACTGGCGTCTGTTCCCAGCATATACAGTGTATTGGACTGAAGAGGAGCTACTCTTCTTGTCAGTTTCCTAAGCAGAGTTGAACTAGATATGGCCCCTGTGTGTAGGAAGCACAGTTCTTTTGTTCTGAGCAACCTGACTGTTCTGGCCCTAAAGGAAACACAGTAGAGTAGAAGACTGCTCTTTTCTCAAAAGCAGAGTGTGTTTCTTGTAAGGCGAGCTAGCCTTTGTTTCCCAGTCCTAAATGGAGTTGACCCACATGCAGTTTCTGGTCCTATGAGCAAGAGTTGTTTTCTGGTAAGGAAAGTCACTATTGCGCTCCCATTGCCATACACAGTGCAAATAGCACTCGCGTCTGTTCCCAGCAAGTACAGTGTACCGGACTGAAGAGAATCTACTGTTCTTGTCTATTTCCTAAGCAGAGTTAAACTAGATATGGCCCGTGTGTGTAGGAAGCACAGTTCTTTTGTTCTGAGCAAGCTCACTGTTCGGACCCCATAGGAAACATAGAAGAGTAGAAGAGAGGTCTTTTCTCAAAAGCAGAGTGTGTTTCTTCTACGGCGAGCTCGCGTTTGTTTCCCAGTCCTAAATGGAGTTGAATCACATGCAGTTTCTGGTCCTACGAGCAAGAGTTGTTTTCTGGTAAGAAGAGTCGCTATTGTGCTCCCATTCTCATACACAGGGCAAATAGCACTGGCGTCTGTTTCCAGCATGTACAGTGTATTGGACTGAAGAGGATCTACTGTTTTTGTCAGGTTCCTAAGCAGAATTGAACTAGATATGTCAGTGTGTGTAGGAAGCACAGTTCTTTTTTTCTGAGCAAGCTCACTGTTTGCATCCCATAGGAAACACAGTAGAGTAGAAGAGTGCTCTTTTGTCAAAAGCAGAGTGTGTTTCTTGTAAGGTGAACTTGCGTTTGTTTCCCAGTCCTAAATGGAGTTGATTAACATGTAGTTTTTGGTCGTATGAGCAAGAGTTGTTTTCTGGTAAGAAGAGTCACTACTGCGCTCCAATTGCCATACACAGTACAAATAGCACTTGCGTCTGTTCCCAGCAAGTACAGTGTATTGTACTGAAGAGGAGCTACTGTTCTTGTCAGTTTCCTAAGCAGAGTTGAACTAGATATGGCCCGTGTGTAGGAAGCACAGTTCTTTTGTTCTGAGCAAGCTTACTGTTCTGGCCCTATAGGAAACAGAGTAGAGAAGATGAGTGCTCTTTTCTCAAAAGCAGAGTATGTTTCTTGTGAGGCGAGCTAGCGTTTGTTCCCCAGTCCTAAATGGAGTTGAATCACATGCAGTTTCTGGTCCTACGAGCAAGAGTTTTTTTTGGTAAGAAGAGTCACTATTGAGCTCCCATTGACATACACAGGGCAAATAGCACTGGCATCTGTTCCCAGCAAGTACAGTGTATTGGAATGAAGAGGAGCTACTGTTCTTGTCAGTTTCCTAAGCAGAGTTGAACTAGATATAGCCCATGTGTGTAGGAAGCACAGTTCTTTTGTTCTGAGCAAGCTCACTATTCTGGCCCTATAGGAAACACAGTAGAGTAGAAGAGTGCTCTTTTCTCAAAAGCAGAGTGTGTTTCTTGTAAGGCGAGCTAGCGTTTGTTTCGCAGTCCTAAATGGAGTTGAATCACATGCAGTTTCTGGTCCTACGAGCAAGAGTTGTTTTCTGGTAAGAAGAGACACTATTGCGCTCCCATTGTCATACACAGGGCAAATAGCACTGGCGTCTGTTCCCAGCATGTACAGTGTATTGGACTGAAGAGGAGGTACTGTTCTTGACAGTTTCCTAAGCAGAGTTGAACTAGATATAGTGGGTGTGTGTAGGAAGCACAGTTCTTTTGTTCTGAGCAAACTCACTGTTCAGACCCCAAAGGAAACACATTAGAGTAGAAGAGTGCTCTTTTCTCAAAAGCAGAGTGTGTTTCTTGTAAGACGAGCTAGCGTTTGTTTCCCAGTCTGAAATGGAGTTGAATCCCATGCAATTTCTGTTCCTACGAGCAAGAGTTGTTTTCTGGTAAGAAGAGTCACTATTGCGCTCCAATTGCCACATACAGTGCAAATAGCACTCGCGTCTGTTCCCAGCAGTTACAGTGTATTGGACTGAAGAGGAGCTACTGTTCTTGTCAGTTTCCTAAGCAGAGTTGAACCAGATATGGCCCGTGTGTGTAGGAAGCACAGTTCCTTTGTTCTGAGCAAGCTCAATGTTTGGACACCAAAGGAAACACAGAGAGTAGAATAGAGCTCTATTCTCAAAAGAAGAGTGTGTTTCTTGTAAGGCGAGCTAACGTTTGTTTCCCAGTCCAGAGTGGAGTTGAATCACATGCAGTTTCTGGTCCTATGAGCAAGAGTTGTTTTCTGGTAAGGAGAGTCTCTATTGCCCTCCCATTGCCATATACAGTGCAAATAGCACTCGCGTCTGTCCCCAGCAAGTACAGTGTTTTGGACTGAAGAGGAGCTACTGTTCTTGTCAGTTTCCTAAGCAGCTTTGAACTATATATGGCCCGTGTGTGTAGGAAGCACAGTTCTTTTGTTCTGAGCAAGCTCACTGTTCGGACCCCAAAGGAAACACAGTAGAGTAGAAGAGTGCTCTTTTCTCAAAAGCAGAGTGTGTTTCTTGTAAGGCGAGCTAACATTTGTTTCCCAGTCTGAAATGGAGATGAATCCCATGCAGTTTCTGGTCCTACGAGCAAGAGTTGTTTTCTAGTAAGAAGAGTCACTATTGCGCTCCCATTGTCATACACAGGGCAAATAACACTGGCGTCTGTTCCCAGCATGTACAGTGTATTGGACTGAAGAGGAGGTACTGTTCTTGTCAGTTTCCTAAGCAGAGTTGAACTAGATATAGCCGTGTGTGTAGGAAGCACAGTTCTTCTTTTCTGAGCAAGCTAACTATTCTGGCCCTATAAGAAACCCAGTAGAGTAGAAGAGTGATCTTTTCTCAAAAGCAGAGTGTGTTTCTTGTAAGGCGAGCTAGCGTTTGTTTCCCAGTCCTAAATGGAGTTGAATCACATGCAGTTTCTGGTCCTACGAGTAAGAGTTGTTTTCTGGTAAGAAGAGTCACTACTGCTCTCCCATTGTCATCCACAGGGCAAATAGCACTGGCGTCTGTTCCCAGCAAGTACAGTGTATGGGACGGAAGAGGATCTACTGATCTTGTCAGTTTCCTAAGCAGAATTGAAATTGATATGGCCGTGTGTGTAGGAAGCACAGTTCTTTTTTTCTGAGCAAGCTCACTGTTTTGGCCCTGTAGGAAACACAGTAGAGTATAAGAGTGCTCTTTTCTCAAAAGCAGAGTTTGTTTCTTGTAAGGCCAGCTAGCGTTTGTTTCCCAGTCCTAAATGGAGTTGAATCACATGCAGTTTCTATTCCTACATGCAAGATTTTTTTTTTGGTAAGAAGAGTAACTATTGAGCTCCCATTGTCATACACAGGGCAAATAGCACTGGCGTCTGTTACCAGCAAGTACAGTTTATTGGACTGAAGAGGAGCTACTGTTCTTGTCAGTTTCCTAAGCAGAGTTGAACTAGATATAGCCCGTGTGTGTAGGAAGCACAGTTCTTTTGTTCTGAGCAAGCTCACTGTTCGGACCCCAAAGGAAACACAGTAGAGTAGAAGAGTGCTCTTTTCTCAAAAGCAGAGTGTGTTTCTTGTAAGGCGAGCTAGCATTTGTTTCCCAGTCTGAAATGGATTTGAATCACATGCAGTTTCTGGTCCTACGAGCAAGAGTTGTTTTCTGGTAAGAAGAGTCAATATTGCGCTCCCATTGTCATACACAGGGCAAACAGCAGTTGCGTCTTTTCCCAACATGTACAGTGTATTGGACTGAAGAGGAGGTACTGTTCTTGTCAGTTTCCTAAGCAGAGTTGAACTAGATATAGCCCGTGTGTGTAGGAAGCACATTTCTTTTATTCTGAGCAAGCTCACTATTCTGTCCCTATAGGAAACACAGTAGAGTAGAAGAGCGCTCTTTTCTCAAAAGCAGCGTGTGTTTCTTGTAAGGCGAGCTAGCGTTTGTTTCCCAGTCCTAAATGGAGTTGAATCACATGCAGTTTCTGGTACTACGAGTAAGAGTTTTTTTTGGTAAGAAGAGTCACTATTGAGCTCCCATTGTCATACACAGGGCAAATAGCACTGGCGTCTTTTCCCAGGAAGCACAGTGTATTGGACTGAAGAGGAGCTACTGTTCTTGTCAGTTTCCTAAGCAGAGTTGAACTAGATATAGCTCGTGTGTTTAGGAAGCACAGTTCTTTTGTTCTGAGCAAGCTCACTATTCTGGCCATATAGGAAACACAGTAGAGTAGAAGACTGCTCTTTTCTCAAAAGCAGAGAGTGTTTCTTTTAAGTCGAGCTAATGTTTGTTTCCCAGTCCTAAATGGAGTTGAATCACATGCAGTTTCTGGTCCTACGAGCAAGAGTTGTTTTCTGGTAAGAAGAGTCACTATTGCGCTCTTATTGTCATACACAGGGCAAATAGCACTGGCGTCTGTTTCCATCAAGTACAGTGTATTGGACTGAAGAGGAGCTACTGATCTTGTCAGTGTCCTAAGCAGAGTTGAACTAGATATGGCCTTGTGTGTAGGAAGCACAGTGCTTTTGTTCTAAGCAAGCTCACTGTTCTGGCCCTATAGGAAACAGTAGAGTAGAAGAGTGTTCTTTATCAAAAGCAGAGTGTGTTTCTTGTAAGGCCAGCTAGCGTTTGTTTCACAGTCCTACATGGAGTTGAATCACATGCAGATTCTGGTCCTACGAGCAAGAGTTGTTTTCTGGTAAGAAGAGTCACTATTGCGCTCCAATTGCCATATACAGTGCAAATAGCACTCGCATCTGTTCCCAGCAAGTACAGTGTATTGGACTGAAGAGGAGCTACTGTTCTTATCAGTTTCCTAAGCAGAGTTGAACTAGATATGGCCCGTGTGTGTAGGAAGCACAGTTCTTTTGTTCTGAGCAAGCTCACTGTTCGGACCCCAATGGAAACACAGTAGAGTAGAAGAGTGCTCTTTTCTCCAAAGCAGAGTGTGTTTCTTGTAAGGCGAGCTCGCATTTGTTTCCCAGTCTGAAATGGAGTTGAATCCCATGCAGTTTCTGGTCCTATGAGCAAGAGTTGTTTTCTGGTAAGAAGAGTCACTATTGTGCTCCCATTGTCATACACAGGGCAAATAACACTGGCGTCTGTTCCCAGCATGTACAGTGTATTGGACTGAAGAGGAGCTACTGTTCTTGTCAGTTTCCTAAGCAGAGTTGAACTAGATATGGCCCCTGTGTGTAGGAAGCACAGTTCTTATGTTCTGAGCAAGCTCACTGTTTGGACCCCATAGTATAAACAGTAGAGTAGAAGAGTGCTCTTTTCTCTAAAGCAGAGTGTGTTTCTTGTAAGGCGAGCTAGCGTTTGTTTTGCAGTCCTAAATGGAGTTGAATCCCATGCAGTTTATGGTACTACGAGCAAGAGTTGTTTTCTGGTAAGAAGAGTCACTATTGTGCTGCCATTGCCATACACAGGACAAATACCACTGACCTCTGTTCGCAGCAAATACAGTGTACTGGACTGAAGAGGATCTACTGTTCTTGTCATGTTCCTAAGCAGAATTGAACTAGATATGTCCGTGTGTGTAGGAAGCACAGTTCTTTTATTCTGAGCAAGCTCACTGTTCGAACACATAGGAAACACAGTAGAGTAGAAGAGTGCCCTTTTCTCAAAAGCAGAGTGTGTTTCTTGTAAGGCGAGCTAGCATTTGTTTCCCAGTCCTAAATGGATTTGAATCACATGCAGTTTCTGGTCCTACGAGCAAGAGTTGTTTTCTGGTAAGAAGAGTCACTTTTGCGCTTCCATTGTCATATACAGGGCAAATAGCACTGGTGTCTGTTCCCAGCTTGTACAGTGTTGGACTGAAGAGGATCTACTGTTCTTGTCAGTTTCCTAAGCAGAATTGAACTAGATATGGCCGTGTGTGTAGGAAGCACAGTGCTTTTGTACTGAGCAAGCTCACTGTTCGAACCCATAGGAAACACAGCAGAGTAGAGGAGTGCTCTTTTCTCAAAAGCAGAGTGTGTTTCTTGTACAGCGAGCTCGCGTTTGTTTCCCAGTCCTAAATGAAGTTGAATCACGTGCAGTTTCTGGTCCTACGAGCAAGAGTTGTTTTCTGGTAAGAAGAGTCATTATTGCGCTCCCATTGTCATACACAGGGCAAATAGCACTGGCGTCTGTTCCCAGCATGTACAGTGTATTGGACTGAAGAAGATCTACTGTTCTTGTCAGGTTCCTAAGCAGAATTGAACTAAATTTGGCCGTGTGTGTAGGAAGCACAGTTCTTTTGTTCTGAGCAAGCTCACTGTTCGGACCCCATCGGAAACACAGTAGAGTAGAAGAGTGCTCGTTTCTCAAAAAGCAGAGTGTGTTTCTTGTAAGGCGAGCTAGCCTTTGTTTCCCAGTCTTAAATGGCGTTGAATCACATGCAGTTTCCGGCCCTCGAGCAACAGTTGTTTTCGAGGAAGAAGAGTCACTATTGCGCTCCCATTGACATGCACAGGGCAAATAGCACTGGCGTCTGTTCCCAGCATATACAGTGTATTGGACTGAAGGGGAGCTACTGTTCTTGTCAGTTTCCTAAGCAGAGTTGAACTAGATATGGCCCCTGTGTGTAGGAAGCACAGTTCTTTTGTTCTGAGCAACCTGACTTTTCTGGCCCTAAAGGAAACACAGTAGAGTAGAAGACTGCTCTTTTCTCAAAAGCAGAGTGTGTTTCTTGTAAGGCGAGCTAGCCTTTGTTTCCCAGACCTAAATGGAGTTGAACCACATGCAGTTTCTGGTCCTATGAGCAAGAGTTGTTTTCTGTTAAGGAAAGTCACTATTGTGCTCCCATTGACATACACAGTGCAAATAGCACTCGCGTCTGTTCCCAGCAAGTACAGTGTATTGGACTTAAGAGGAGATACTTTTCTTGTCAGTTTCCTAAGCAGAGTTGAACTAGATATGGCCCCTGTGTGTAGGAAGCTCAGTTCTTTTGTTCTGAGCAAGCTCACTGTTCTGTCCCTTATAGGAAACATAGTAGAGTAGATAGTGATCTTTTCACAAAAGCAGAGTGTGTTTCTTGTAAGGTGAGCTTGCGTTTGTTTTCCAGTCCTAAATGGAGTTGAATCACATGTAGTTATCGGTCCTATGAGCAAGAGTTGTTTTCTGGTAAGAAGAATCACTATTGTGCTCCCATTGTCATACACAGGGCAAATAGCACTGGCGTCTGTTCCCAGCATGTACAGAGTATTGGACTGAAGAGGAACTACTGTTCTTGTCAGTTTCCTAAGCAGAGTTGAACTAGATATGGCCCGTGTGTGTAGGAAGCACAGTTCTTTTGTTCTGACCAAGCTCAATATTCAGGCCCTAATGGAAACACAGTAGAGTAGAAGAGTGCTCTTTTCTCAAAAGCACAGTGTGTTTCTTGTAAGGCGAGCTAGTGTTTATTGCCCAGTCCTAAAAGGAGTTGAATCACATGCAGTTTCTGGTCCTATGAGCAAGAGTTGTTTTCTGGTTAGAAGAGTCACTATTGCGCTCCCATTGTCATACACAGGGCAAATAGCACTGGCGTCTGTTCCCAGCAAGTACAGTGTATGGAACTGAAGAGGATCTACTGTTCTTGTCAGTTTCCTAAGCAGAATTGAACTAGATATGGCCGTGTGTGTAGGAAGCACAGTTCTTTTGTTCTGAGCATGCTCACTGTTCTGGCCCTAAAGGAAACCCAGTAGAGTAGAAGACTGCTCTTTTCTCAAAAGCAGAGTGTGTTTCTTGTAAGGCGAGCTAGCGTTTCTTTCCCAGTCCTAAATGGAGTTGAATCACATGCAGTTTTTGGTCCTACGAGCAAGAGTTGTTTTCTGGTAAGGAAAGTCACTATTGCCCTTCCATTGCCACACACAGTGCAAATAGGACTCGCGTCTGTTCCCATCAAGTACAGTGTATTGGACTGAAGAGGAGCTACTGTTCTTGTCAGTTTCCTAAGCAGAGTTGAACTAGATATGGCCCATGTGTGTAGGAAGCACAGTTCTTTTGTTCTGAGCAAGCTCACTCTTCGGACCTCATAGGAAACACAGTAGAGTAGAAGAGTGCTCTTTTCTCAAAAGCAGAGTGTGTTTCTTGTAAGGCGAGCTAGCCTTTGTTTCCCAGACCTAAATGGAGTTGAACCACATGCAGTTTCTGGTCCTATGAGCAAGAGTTGTTTTCTGTTAAGGAAAGTCACTATTGTGCTCCCATTGACATACACAGTGCAAATAGCACTCGCGTCTGTTCCCAGCAAGTACAGTGTATTGGACTTAAAAGGAGATACTGTTCTTCTCAGTTTCCTAAGCAGAGTTGAACTAGATATGGCCCCTGTGTGTAGCAAGCTCAGTTAGTTTGTTCTAAGCAAGCTCACTGTTCTGTCCCTATAGGAAACATAGTAGAGGAGAAGAGTGATTTTTTCACAAATGCAGAGTGTGTTTCTTGTAAGGCGAGCTAGCGTTTGTTTCCCAGTCCTAAATGGAGTTGAATCACATGTAATTTCTGGTCCTACGAGCAAGAGTTGTTTTCTGGTAAGAAGAATCACTATTTCGCTCCCATTGTCATACACAGGGCAAATAGCACTGGCTTCTGTTCCCAGCATGTACCATGTATTGGATTGAAGAGGAGCTACTGTTCTTGTCAGTTTCCTAAGCAGAGTTGAACTAGATATGGCCCGTGTGTCTTTTAAGCACAGTTCTTTTGTTCTGAGCAAGCTCACTATTCAGGCCCTATAAAAAACACAGTAGAGTAGAAGAGTGCTCTTTTCTCAAAAGCAGAGTATGTTTCTTGTAAGGAGAGCTAGCATTTGTTTCCCAGTCTGAAATGGAGTTGAATCCCATGCAGTTTCTGGTCCTACGAGCAAGAGTTGTTTTCTGGTAAGAAGAGTCACTATTGCGCTCCCATTGTCATACACAGGGCAAACAGCAGTGGCGTCTGTTCCCTACATGTACAGTGTATTGGACTGAAGAGGAACTACTGTTCTTGTCAGTTTCCTAAGCAGAGTTGAACTAGATATGGCCCGTGTGTGTAGGAAGCACAGTTCTTTTGTTCTGACCAAGCTCACTATTCAGGCCCTATAGGAAACACAGTAGAGTAAAAGAGCGCTCTTTTCTCAAAAGCAGAGTGTGTTTCTTGTAAGGCGAGGTAGCGTTTGTTTCCCAGTACTAAATGGAGTTGAATCACATGCAGTTTCTGGTCCTACGAGCAAGAGTTTTTTTTTGATAAGAAGAGTCACTATTGAGCTCCCATTGTCAAACACATGGCAAATAGCACTGGTGTCTTTTCCCAGGAAGTACAGTGTATTGGACTGAAGAGGAGCTACTGTTCTTGTCAGTTTCCTAAGCAGAGTTGAACTAGATATAGCTCGTGTGTGTAGGAAGCACAGTTCTTTTGTTCTGAGCAAGCTCACTATTCTGGCCATATAGGAAACACAGTAGAGTAGAAAAGTGCTCTTTTCTCAAAAGCAGAGAGTGTTTCTTTTAAGGCGAGATAACGTTTGTTTCCCAGTCCTAAATGGGGTTGAATCACATGCAGTTTCTGGTCCTACGAGCAAGAGTTGTCTTCTCGTAAGAAGCGTCACTATTGCACTCCCATTGTCATACAAAGGGCAAATAGCACTGGCGTCTGTTCCCAGCACGGCAGTGTATGGGACTGAAGAGGAGCTGCTGTTCTTGTCAGTTTCCTATGCAGAGTTGAACTAGATATGGCCCGTGTGTGTAGGAAGCACAGTTCTTTTGTTCTGAGCAAGCTCACTGTTTGGACCCCAAAGGAAACACAGTAGAGTAGAAGAGTGCTCTTTTCTCAAAAGCAGAGTGTGTTTCTTGTAAGGCGAGCTAGCGTTTGTTTCCCAGTCCTAAATGGAGTTGAATCCCATGCAGTTTATGGTACTACGAGCAAGAGTTGTTTTCTTTTAAGAAGATTCACTATTGTGCTCCAATTGCCATATACAGTGCAAATAGCACTCGCGTGTGTTCCCAGCAAGTACAGTGTATTGGACTGAAGAGGATCTACTGTTCTTGTAAGTTTCCTAAGCAGAATTGAACTGGATATGGCCGTGTGTGTAGGAAGCACAGTTCTTTTGTTCTGAGCAAGCTCACTGTTCTGGCCCTATAGGAAACAGTTTAGTAGAAGAGTGCTCTTTATCAAAAGCGGAGTGTGTTTCTTGTAAGGCGAGCTAGCGTTTGTTTCACAGTCCTACATGGAGTTGAATCACATGCAGTTTCTGGTCCTACGAGCAAGAATTGTTTTCTGGTAAGAAGAGTCACTATTGCGCTCCAGTTGCCATATACAGTGCAAATAGCACTCGCGTCTGTTCCCAGCAAGTTCAGTGTATCGGACTGAAAAGGAGCTACTGTTCTTGTCAGTTTCCTAAGCAGAGTTGAACAAGATATGGCCCGTGTGTGTAGGAAGCACAGTTCTTTTGTTCTGAGCAAGCTCACTGTTCGGACCCCAATGGCGACACAGTAGAGTAGAAGAGTGCTCTTTTCTCAAAAGCAGAGTGTGTTTCTTGTAAGGCGAGCTAGCATTTGTTTCTCAGTCTGAAATGGAGTTGAATCACATGCAGTTTCTGGTCCTACGAGCAAGAGTTGTTTTCTGGTAAGAAGAGTCACTATTGCGCTCCCATTGTCATACACAGGGCAAATAACACTGGCGTCTGTTCCCAGCATGTACAGTGTATTGGACTGAAGAGGAGCTACTGTTCTTGTCAGTTTCCTAAGCAGAGTTGAACTAGATATGGCCCGTGTGTGTAGGAAGCACAGTTCTTATGTTCTGAGCAAGATCACTGTTCTGGTCCTATAGGAAACACAGAAGAGAAGAATAGTACTCTTTTCTCAAAAGCAGAGTGTGTTTCTTTTAAGGCGAGCTAGCGTTTGTTTCCTAGTCCTAAATGGAGTTGAATCACATGCAGTTTTTGGTCCTATGAACAAGAGTTGTTTTCTGGCAAGAAAAGTCACATTGCGCTCCCATTGCCATACACAGTGCAAATAGCACTCGCGTCTGTTCCCAGCAAGTACAGTGTATTGGACTGAATAGGTGCTACTGTTCTTGTCAGTTTCCTAAGCAGAGTTGAACTAGATATGATCCGTGTGTAGGAAGCACAGTTCTTTTGTTCTGAGCAAGCTCACTGTTTGGACCACATGGGATACACAGTAGAGTAGAAGAGTGCTCTTTTCTCTAAAGCAGAGTGTGTTTCTTGTAAGGCGAGCTAGCGTTTGTTTCACAGTCCTAAATGGAGTTGAATCCCATGCAGTTTATGGAACTACGAGCAAGAGTTGTTTTCTGGTAAGAAGAGTCACCATTGTTCTGCCATTGCCATACACAGGACAAATACCACTGGCCTCTGTTCGCAGCAAATACAGTGTATTGGACTGAAGAGGATCTACTGTTCTTGTCAGGTTCCTAAGCAGAATTGAACTAGATATGGCCGTGTGTGTAGGAAGCACAGTTCTTTTATTCTGAGCAAGCTCACTGTTCGAACCCATAGGAAACACAGTAGAGTAGAAGAGTGCCCTTTTCTCAAAAGCAGAGTGTGTTTCTTGTAAGGCGAGCTCGCATTTGTTTCCCAGTCCTAAATGGATTTGAATCACATGCAGTTTCTGGTCCTACGAGCAAGAGTTGTTTTCTGGTAAGAAGAGTCACTATTGCGCTTCCATTGCCATACACAGGGCAAATAGCACTGGCGTCTGTTCCCAGCTTGTACAGTGTATTGGACTGAAGAGGATCTACTGTTCTTGTCAGTTTCCTAAGCATAATTGAACTAGAAATGGCCGTTTGTGTAGGAAGCACAGTGCTTTTGTACTGAGCAAGCTCACTGTGCGAACCCATAGGAAACACAGTAGAGTAGAAGAGTGTTCTTTTCTCAAAAGCAGAGTGTGTTTCTTGTAAGGCAAGCTAGCGTTTGTTTCCCAGTCCTAAATGGAGTTGAATCACATGCAGTTTTTGGTCCTAGGAGCAAGAGTTGTTTTCTGGTAAGGAAAGTCACTATTGCCCTCCCATTGCAAAACACAGTGCAAATAGGTCTCGCGTCTGTTCCCATCAAGTACAGTGTATTGGACTGAAGAGGATCTACTGTTCTTGTCAGTTTCCTAAGCAGAGTTGAACTAGATATGGCCCATGTGTGTAGGAAGCACAGTTCTTTTGTTCTGAGCAAGCTCACTGTTTGGACCTCATAGGAAACACAGTAGAGTAGAAGAGTGCTCTTTTCTCAAAAGTAGAGTATGTTTCTTGTAAGGCGAGCTAGTGTTTGTTTCTCAGGCCTAAATGGAGTTAAATCACATGCAGTTTCTGGTCCTATGAGCAAGAGTTGTTTTCTGGTAAGAAGAGTCACTATTGCGCTCCCATTGTCATATACAGGGCAAATATCACTGGCGTCTGTTCCCAGCATGTACAGTGTATTGGACTGAAGAGGAGCTACTGTTCTTGTCAGTTTCCTAAGCAGAATTGAACTAGATATGGCCTTGTGTGTAGGAAGCACAGTGCTTTTGTACTGAGCAAGGTCACTGTTCGAACCCATAGGAAACACAGTAGAGTAGAAGAGTGATATTTTCTCAAAAGCAGAGTGTGTTTCTTGTAAGGCGAGCTAGCATTTGTTTCCCAGTCGTAAATGGAGTTCAACCACATGCAGTTTCTGGTCCTATGAGCAAGATTTGGTTTCTGGTAAGAAGAGTCACTATTGCGCTCCCATTGCCATACACAGTGCAAATAGCACTGGCATCTGTTCCCAGCAAGTACAGTGTATTGGACTTAAGAGGAGCTACTGTTCTTGTCAGTTTCCTAAGCAGAGTTGAACAAGATATGGCCCCTGTGTATAGGAAGAACAGTTCTTTTGTTCTGAGCAAGCTCACTGTTCGGACCACATAGGAAACACAGTAGAGTAGAAGAGTGCGTTTTTCTCAAAAGCAGAGTGTTTTTCTTGTAAGGCGAGCTAGCGTTTGTTTCCCAGTCCTAAATGGAGTTGAATCACATGCAGTTTCTGGTCCTACGAGCAAGAATTTTTTTCTGGTAAGAAGAGTCACTATTGCGCTCCCATTGTCATACACAGGGCAAATAGCACTGGCGTCTGTTCCCAGCATGTATAGTGTATTGGAATGAAGAGGAGCTTCTGTTCTTGTCAGTTTTCTAAGTAGAAGTGAACAGGATATGGCCCATGTGTGTAGGAATCACAGTTCTTTTGTTCTGAGCAAGCACACTGTTCTGGCCCCATAGGAAACACAGTAGAGTAGAAGAGTGCCCTTTTCTCAAAAGCACACTGTGTTTCTTGTAAGGCGAGCTAGCATTTGTTTCCTAGTCCTAAATGGAGTTCAATCACATGCAGTTTTTGATCCTACGAGCAAGAGTTGTTTTCTGGTAAGGAAAGTCACTATTGCGCTCCCATTGACATACACAGTGCAAATAGCACTCGCATCTGTTCCCAGCAATTACAGTGTTTTGGACTTAAAAGGAGATACTGCTCTTGTCAGTTTCCTAAGCAGAGTTGAACTAGATATGGCCCCTGTGTGTAGGAAGCTCAGTTCTTTTGTTCTGAGCAAGCTCACTGTTCTGTCCCTTATAGGAAACATAGTAGAGTAGATAGTGATCTGTTCACAAAAGCAGAGTGTGTTTCTTGTAAGGCGAGCTTGCGTTTGTTTTCCAGTCCTAAATGGATTTGAATCACATGTAGTTTCTGTTCCTACGAGCAAGAGTTTTTTTCTGGTAAGAAGAATCACTATTGCGCTCCCATTGTCATACACAGGGCAAATAGCATTGGCGTCTGTTCCCAGCATGTACAGTGTATTGGACTGAAGCAGAGTTACTGTTCTTGTCAGTTTCCTAAGCAGAGTTGAACTAGATATGGCCCATGTGTGTAGGAAGCACAGTTCTTTTGTTCTGAGCAAGCTCACTATTCAGGCCCTATAGGAAGCACAGTAGAGTAGAAGAGTGCTCTTTTCTCAAAAGCAGAGTGTGTTTCTTGTAAGGCTAGCTAGCGTTTCTTTCCCAGTCCTAAATGGATTTGAATCACATGCAGTTTTTTGTCCTACGAGCAAGAGTTTTTTTTTCTGGTAAGGAAAGGCTTTATTGCCCTCCCATTGCCACACACAGTGCAAATAGGACTCGCGTCTGTTCCCATCACGTACAGTGTATTGGACTGAAGAGGAGCTACTGTTCTTGTCAGTTTCCTAAGCAGAGTTGAACTAGATATGGCCCATGTGTGTAGGAAGCACAGTTCTTTTGTTCTGAGCAAGCTCACTGTTCGGACCCCATAGGAAACACAGTAGAGTATAAGAGTGCTGTTTTCTCAAAAGCAGGGTGTGTTTCTTGTAAGGCGAGCTAGTGTTTGTTTCTCAGTACTAAATGGAGTTTAATCACATGCAGTTTCTGGTCCTATGAGCAAGAGTTTTTTCTGGTAAGAAGAGTCACTATTGCGCTCCCGTTTTCATACACAGGGCAAATATCACTGGCGTCTGTTCCCAGCATGTACAATGTATTGGACTGAGGAGGATCTACTGTTCTTGTCAGTTTCCTAAGAAGAGTTGAACTAGATATGGCCCGTGTGTTTAGGAAGCACAGTTTTTTGTTCTGAGCAAGGTCACTGTTCGAAACCATAGTAAACACAGTAGAGTAGAAGAGTGCTCTTTTCTCAAAAGCAGAGTGTGTTTCTTGGAAGGCGAGCCAGCGTTTGTTTCCCAGTCCTAAATGGAGTTGAATCACATGCAGTTTTTGATCCTATGAGCAAGAGTTGTTTTCTGGTAAGGAAAGTCACTATTGCGCTCCCATTGACATACACAGTGCAAATAGCACTCGCGTCTGTTCCCAGCAAGTACAGTGTTTTGGATTTAAAAGGAGATACTGTTCTTTTCAGTTTCCTAAGCAGAGTTGAACTAGATATGGCCTCTGTGTTTAGGAAGCTCAGTTCATTTGTTCTAAGCAAGCTCACTGTTCCGTCCCTATAGGAAACATAGTAGAGGAGAAGAGTGATCTTTTCACAAATGCAGAGTGTGTTTCTTGTAAGGCGAGCTAGTGTTTATTTCCCAGTCCTAAATGGAGTTGAATCACATGCAGTTTCTCGTCCTATGAGCAAGAGTTGTTTTCTGGTAAGAAGAGTCACTATTGCGCTCCCATTGTCATACACAGGGCAAATAGCACTGGCGTCTGTTCCCAGCAAGTACAGTGTATGGAACTGAAGAGGATCTACTCTTCTTGTCAGTTTCCAAAGCAGAATTGAACTAGATATGGCCGTGTGTGTAGGAAGCACAGTTCTTTTGTTCTGAGCATGCTCACTGTTCTGGCCCTATAGGAAACCCAGTAGAGTAGAAGAGTGCTCTTTTCTCAAAAGCAGAGTGTGTTTCTTGTAAGACATCTAGCGTTTGTTTCCCAGTCCTAAAAGGAGTTGAATCACATGCAGTTTTTGATCCTATGAGCAAGAGTTGTTTTCTGTTAAGGAAAGTCACTATTGCGCTCCGATTGCCATACACAGAGCAAACAGCACTCGCGTCTGTTCCCAGCAAGTACAGTGTATTGGACTGAAGGGGAGCTACTGTTCTTGTCAGTTTCCTAAGCAGAATGGAACTAGATATGGCCCGTGTGTGTAGGAAGCACAGATCTTTTGTTCTGAGCAAGCTCACTATTCTGGCCCTATAGGAAACACAGTAGAGTAGAAGAGTGCTCTTTTCTCAAAAGTAAAGTGTGTTTCTTGTTAGGCGAGCTAGCGTTTGTTTCCCAGTCCTAAATGGAGTTGAATCACATGCAGTTTTTGATCCTACAAGCAAGAGTTGTTTTCTGGTAAGGAAAGTCACTATTGCGCTCCCATTGACATACACAGTGCAAATAGCACTCGCGTCTGTTCCCAGCAAGTACAGTGAATTGGACTTAAGAGGAGATACTTTTTTTGTCAGTTTCCTAAGCAGAGTTGAACTAGATATGGCCCCTGTGTGTAGGAAGCTCAGTTCTTTTGTTCTGAGCAAGCTCACTGTTCTGTCACTTATAGGAAACATAGTAGAGTAGATAGTGATCTGTTCACAAAAGCAGAGTGTGTTTCTTGTAAGGCGAGCTTGTGTTTGTTTTCCAGTCCTAAATGGATTTGAATCACATGTAGTTTCTGGTCCTACGAGCAAGAGTTGTTTTCTGGTAAGAAGAATCACTATTGCGCTCCCATTGTCGTACACAGGGCAAATAGCACTGGCGTCTGTTCCCAGCATGTACAGTGTATTGGACTGAAGAGGAGTTACTGTCCTTGTCCGTTTCCTAAGCAGAGTTGAACTAGATATGGCCCGTGTGTGTAGGAAGCACAGTACTTTTGTTCTGAGCAAGCTCACTATTCAGGCCCTATAGGAAACACAGTAGAGTAGAAGAGTGCTCTTTTCTCAAAAGCAGAGAGTGTTTCTTGTAAGGCGATCTAGCATTTGTTTCCCAGTCCTAAATGGAGTTCAATCACATGCAGTTTCTGGTCCTAAGATCAAGAGTTGTTTTCTGGTAAGAAGAGTCACTATTGTGCTCCCATTGTCATTCACAGGGCAAATATCACTGGCGTCTGTTCCCAGCATGTACAGTGTATTGGACTGAGGAGGATCTACTGTTCTAGTCAGTTTCCTAAGCAGAGTTGAACTAGATATGGCCCGTGTGTGTAGGAAGCACAGTTTTTTGTTCTGAGCAAGGTCACTGTTCGAAACCATAGTAAACACAGTAGAGTACATGAGGGCTCTTTTATCAAAAGCAGAGTGTGTTTCTTGTAAGGCGAGCCAGCGTTTGTTTCCCAGTCCTAAATGGAGTTGAATCACATGCAGTTTTTGATCCTACGAGCAAGATTTGTTTTCTGGTAAAAAAAAAGTCACTATTGCGCTCCCATTGACATACACAGTTCAAATAGCACTCGCGTCTGTTCCCAGCATGTACAGTGTATTGGACTTAAAAGGAGATACTGTTCTTCTCAGTTTCCTAAGCAGAGTTGAACTAGATATGGCCCCTGTGTGTAGCAAGCTCAGTTCTTTTGTTCTAAGCAAGCTCACTGTTCTGTCCATATAGGAAACATAGTAGAGGAGAAGAGTGATCTTTTCACAAATGCAGAGTGTGTTTCTTGTAAGGCGAGCTCGCGTTTGTTTCCCAGTCCTAAATGGAGTTGAATCACATGTAGTTTCTGGTCCTACGAGCAAGAGTTGTTTTCTGGTAAGAAGAATCACTATTGCGCTCCCATTGTCATACACAGGGCAAATAGCACTGGCGTCTGTTCCCAGCATGTACCGTGTATTGGACTGAAGAGGAGCTACTGTTCTTGTCAGTTTCCTAAGCAGAATTGAACCAGATATGGCCGTGTGTGTAGGAAGCACAGTTCTTTTGTTCTGAGCAAGCTCACTGTTTTGGCTCTATAGTAAACACAGTAGAGTAGAAGAGTGCTCTTTTCTCAAAAGCAGAGTGTGTTTCTTGTAAGGCGAGCTAGCATTTGTTTCCCAGTCCTAAATGGAGTTCAATCACATGCAGTTTCTGGTCCCAAGATCAAGAGTTGTTTTCTGGTAAGAAGAGTCACTATTGCACTCCCATTGTCATACACAGGGCAAATAGCACTGGCGTCTGTTCCCAGCATGTATAGTGTATTGGACTGAAGAGGATCTACTGTTGTTGCCAGTTTCGTAAGCAGAATTGAACTAGATATGGCCGTGTGTGTAGGAAGCACAGTTCTTTTGTTCTGAGCAAGCTCACTTTTCTGGCCCTATAGGAAACCCAGTAGAGTAGAAGAGTGATCTTTTCTCAAAAGCAGAGTGTGTTTCTTGTAAGGCAAGCTAACATTTGTTTCCCAATCTGAAATGTAGTTGAATCCCATGCAGTTTCTGGTTCTACGAGCAAGAGTTGTTTTCTGGTAAGAAGAGTCACTATTGCGCTCCCATTGTCATACACAGGGCAAATAACACTGGCGTCTGTTCCCAGCATGTACAGTGTATTGGACTGAAGAGGAGGTACTGTTCTTGTCAGTTTCCTAAGCAGAGTTGAACTAGATATAGCCCGTGTGTGTAGGAAGCACAGTTCTTTTTTTCTGAGCAAGCTCACTATTCTGGCCCTATAGGAAACCCAGTAGAGTAGAAGAGTGCTCTTTTCTCAAAAGCAGAGTGTGTTTCTTGTAAGGCGAGCTAGCGTTTGTTTCCCAGTCCTAAATGGAGTTGAATCCCATGCAGTTTCTGGTCATACGAGCAAGAGTTGTTTTCTGGTAAGAAGAGTCACTATTGCGCTCTTATTGTCATACACAGGGCAAATAGCGCTGGAGTCTGTTTCCAGCAAGTACAGTGTATTGGACTGAAGAGGAGCTACTGTTCTTGTCAGTTTCCTAAGCAGAGTTGAACTAGATATGGCCCGTGTGTGTAGGAAGCACAGTTCTTTTGTTCTGAGCAAGCTCACTGTTTGGACCCCAAAGGAAACACAGTAGAGTAGAAGAGTGCTCTTTTCTCGAAAGCAGAGTGTGTTACTTGTAAGGCTAGCTAGCGTTTGTTTCCCATTCTAAAATGGAGTGGAATACCATGCAGTTTCTGGTCCTACGAGCAAGAGTTGTTTTCTGGTAAGAAGATTCACTATTGTGCTCCAATTGCTATATACAGTGCAAATAGCACTCGCGTGTTTTCCCAGCAAGTACAGTGTATTGGACTGAAGAGGATCTACTGTTTTTGTCAGTTTCCTAAGCAGAATTGAACTGGATATGGCCGTGAGTATAGGAAGCACAGTTCTTTTGTTCTGAGCAAGCTCACTGTTTGGACCCCATAGGATACACAGTAGAGTAGAAGAGTGCTCTTTTCTCTAAAGCAGAGTGTGTTTCTTGTAAGGCGAGCTAGCGTTTGTTTCGCAGTCCTAAATGGAGTTGAATCCCATGCAGTTTATGGTACTACGAGCAAGAGTTGTTTTCTGGTAAGAAGAGTCACTATTGTGCTGCCATTGCCATACACAGGACAAATACCACTGGCCTCTGTTCCCAGCAAATACAGTGTATTGGACTGAAGAGGATCTACTGTTCTTGTCAGGTTCCTAAGCAGAATTGAACTAGATATGGCCGTGTGTGTAGGAAGCACAGTTCTTTTATTCTGAGCAAGCTCACTGTTCGAACCCATAGGAAACACAGTAGAGTAGAAGAGTGCCCTTTTCTCAAAAGCAGAGTGTGTTTCTTGTAAGGCGAGCTAGCATTTGTTTCCCAGTCCTAAATGGATTTGAATCACATGCAGTTTCTGGTCCTACGAGCAAGAGTTGTTTTCTGGTAAGAAGAGTCACTATTGCGCTTCCATTGCCATACACAGGGAAAATAGCACTGGCGTCTGTTCCCAGCTTGTACAGTGTATTGGACTGAAGAGGATCTACTGTTCTTGTCAGTTTCCTAAGCAGAATTGAACTAGAAATGGCCGTGTGTGTAGGAAGCATAGTGCTTTTGTACTGAGCAAGCTCACTGTTCGAACCCATAGGAAACACAGTAGAGCAGAAGAGTGCTCTTTTCTCAAAAGTAAAGTGTGTTTCTTGTAAGGCGAGCTAGCGTTTGTTTCCCAGTCCTAAATGGAGTTGAATCACATGTAGTTTCTGTTCCTACGAGCAAGAGTTGTTTTCTGGTAAGAAGAGTCACTATTGCGCTCCAATTGTCATACACATGGCAAATAGCACTGGCGTCTGTTCCCAGCAAGTACAGTGCATGGAACTGAAGAGGATCTACTGTTCTTGTCAGTTTCCTAAGCAGAGTTGAACTAGATATGGCCGTGTGTGTAGGAAGCACAGTTCTTTTGTTCTGAGCATGCTCACTGCTCTGGCCCTATAGGAAACCCAGTAGAGTAGAAGAGTGCTCTTTTCTCAAAAACAGAGTGTGTTTCTTGTAAGGCGAGCTAGCGTTTGTTTCCCAGTCCTAAATGGAGTTGAATCACATGCAGTTTTTGGTCCTAGGAGCAAGAGTTGTTTTCTGGTAAGGAAAGTCACTATTGCCCTCCCATTGCCACACACAGTGCAAATAGGACTCGCGTCTGTTCCCATCAAGTACAGTGTATTGGACTGAAGTGGAGCTACTGTTCTTGTCAGTTTCCTAAGCAGAATTGAACTAGATATGGCCTTGTGTGTAGGAAGCACAGTGCTTTTGTACTGAGCAAGCTCACTGTTCGAACCCATAGTAAACACAGTAGAGTAGATGAGTGCTCTTTTCTCAAAAGCAGAGTGTGTTTCTTGTAAGGCGAGCTAGCGTTTGTTTCCCAGTCATAAAAGGAGTTGAATCCCATGCAGTTTCTGGTCCTACGAGCAAGAGTTGTTTTCTGGTGAGAAGAGTCACTATTGCGCTCCCATTTTCATACACAGGGCAAATAACACTGGCGTCTGTTCCCAGCATGTACAGTGTATTTGACTTAAGAGGAGCTACTGTTCATTTCAGTATCCTAAGCAGAATTGAACTAGATATGGCCGTGTGTAGGAAGCACAGTTCTTTTGTTCTGAGCAAGCTCACTGTTCGAACCCATAAGAAACATAGTAGAGTAGAAGAGTGCCCTTTTCTCAAAAGCACAGTGTGTTTCTTGTAAGGCAAGCTAGCATTTGTTTCCTAGTCCTAAATGGAGTTCAATCACATGCAGTTTCTGGTCCTACGAGCAAGAGTTGTTTTATGGTAAGAAGAGTCACTATTGTGCTCCCATTGTCATACACAGTGCAAGTAGCACTGGCGTCAGTTCCCAGCATGTACAGTGTGTTGGACTGAAGAGGATCTACTGTTGTTGTCAGTTTCCTAAGCAGAATTGAACTAGATATGGCCGTGTGTGTAGGAAGCACAGTTCTTTTGTTCTGAGCAAGCTCACTGTTCTGGCCCTATAAAAAACACAGTAGAGTAGAAGAGTGATCTTTTCTCAAAAGCAGAGTGTGTTTCTCGTAAGGCGAGCTAGCGTTTGTTTCCCAGTCCTAAATGCAGTTGAATCACATGCAGTTTTTGATCCTACGAGCAAGAGTTGTTTTCTGGTAAGGAAAGACACTATTGCGCTCCCATTGCCATACACAGTGCAAAAAGCACTAGCGTCTGTCCCCAGTAAGTACAGTGTATAGGATTGAAGAGGAGCTACTGTTCTTGTCAGTTTCCTAAGCAGAGTTGAACTAGATATGGCCCGTGTGTGTAGGAAGCACAGTCCTTATGTTCTGAGCAAGCTCACTGTTCTGGCCCTATAGGAAACACAGTAGAGTAGAAGAGTGTTCTTTTATCAAAAGCAGAGTGTGTTTCTTGTAAGGCGAGCTAGCGTTTGTTTCCCAGTCCTAAATGGAGTTGAATCACATGCACTTTCAGGTCCTACGAGCTAGAGTTGTCTTCTGGTAAGGAAAGTCACTATTGCGCTCCCATTGCCATACATAGTGCCAATAGCACTCGCGTCTGTTCCCAGCAGGTACAGTGTATTGGACTGAAGATGAGCTACCGCTCTTATCAGTTTCTTAAGCAGAGTTGAACTAGATATGACCCGTGTGTGTAGGAAGCACAGTTCTTTTGTTCTGAGCAAGCTCACTGTTCGGACCGCATTGGAAACACAGTAGAGTAGAAGAGTGCTCTTTTCTCAAAAGCAGAGTGTTTTTCTTGTAAGGCGAGCTAGCGTTTGTTTCCCAGTCCTAAATGGAGTTGAATCCCATGCAGTTTTTGGTCCTACAAGCAAGAGTTGTTTTCTGGTAAGAAGAGTCACTTTTGGGCTTCCATTGCCATATACAGTGCAAATAGCTCTTGCGTCTGTGCCCAGCAAGTACAGTATATTGGACTGAAGAGGAGCTACACTTCTTGTCAGTTTCCTAAGCAGAGTTGAACTAGATATGGCCCGTTGTGTAGGAAGCACAGTTCTTTTGTTCTGAGCAAGGACACTGTTTGGACCCCAAAGGAAACACAAAAGAGTAGAAAAGTGCTCTTTTCTCAAAAGCAGAGTGTGTTTCTTGTAAGTCGAGATAGCGTTTGTTTCCCAGTCCTAAATGGAGTTGAATCACATGCAGTTTCTAGTCTTACGAGCAAGAGTTCTTTTCTGATAAGAAGAGTCACTATTGTGCTCCCATTGTCATACACAAGGCAAATAGCCCTGGCGTCTATTCCCAGCATGTACAGTGTATTGGACTGAAGAGGATCTACTATTCTTGTCAGTTTCCTAAGCAGAATTGAACCAGATATGGCCGTGTGTGTAGGAAGCACAGTTCTTTTGTTCTGAGCAAGCTCACTGTTCTGGCCCTATAAAAAACACAGCAGATTAGAAGAGTGATCTTTTCTCAAAAGCAGAGTGTGTTTCTCCTAAGGCGAGCTAGCGTTTGTTTCCCAGTCCAAAGAGGAGTTGAATCACATGCAGTTTTTGATCCTATGAGCAAGAGTTGTTTTCTCTTAAGGAAAGTCACTATTGCGCTCCGATTTCCATACACAGAGCAAACAGCACTCGCGTCTGTTGCCGGCAAGTACAGTGTATTAGACTGAAGAGGAGCTACTGTTCTTGTCAGTTTCCTAAGCAGAATGGAACTAGATATGGCCCGTGTGTGTAGGAAGCACAGTTCTTTTGTTCTGAGCAAGCTCACTATTCTGGCCCTATAGGAAACACAGTAGAGTAGAAGAGTGCTCTTTTCTCAAAAGTAAATTGTGTTTCTTCTTAGGCAAGCTAGCGTTTGTTTCCCAGTCCTAAATGGAGTTGAATCACATGCAGTTTTTGATCCTACGAGCAAGAGTTGTTTTCCTGTAAGGAAAGTCACTATTGTGCTCCCATTGACATACACAGTGCAAATAGCACTCGCGTCTGTTTCCAGCAAGTACAGTGTATTGGACTTAAGAGGAGATACTTTTCTTGTCAGTTTCCTAAGCAGAGTTGAACTACATATGGCCCCTGTGTGTAGGAAGCTGAGTTCTTTTGTTCTGAGCAAGCTCACTGTTCTGTCCTTTATAGGAAACAGAGTAGAGTAGATAGTGATCTTTTCACAAAAGCAGAGTGTGTTTCTTGTAAGGCGAGCTAGTGTTTGTTTTCCAGTCCTAAATGGAGTTGAATCACATGTAGTTTCTGGTCCTACGAGCAAGAGTTGTTTTCTGGTAAGAAGAATCACTATTGTGCTCCCATTGTCATACACAGGGCAAATAGCACTGGCGTCTGTTCCCAGCATGTACAGTGTATTGGACTGAAGAGGAGCTACTGTTCTTGTCAGTTTCCTAAGCAGAGTTGAACTAGATATGGCCTGTGTGTGTAGGAAGCACAGTTCTTTTCTTCTGAGCAAGCTCACTATTCAGGCCCTATAGGAAAAACAGTAGAGTAGAAGAGTGCTCTTTTCTCAAAAGCAGAGTGTGTTTCTTGTAAGGCGAGCTAGTGTTTGTTTCTCAGTCCTAAATGGAGTTTAATCACATGCAGTTTCTGGTCCTATGAGCAAGAGTTGTTTCTGGTAAGAAGAGTCACTATTGCGCTCCCATTGTCATACACAGGGCAAATATCACTGGCGTCTGTTCCCAGCATGTACAGTGTATTGGACTGAGGAGGATCTACTGTTCTTGTCAGTTTCCTAAGCCGAGTTGAACTAGATATGGCCCGTGTGTGTAGGAAGCACAGTTCTTTTATTCTGAGCAAGCTCACTGTTCGAACCCATAGGAAACACAGTAGAGTAGAAGAGTGCCCTTTTCTCAAAAGCAGAGTGTGTTTCTTGTAAGGCGAGCTAGCATTTGTTTCCCAGTCCTAAATGGATTTGAATCACATGCAGTTTCTGGTCCTACGAGCAAGAGTTGTTTTCTGGTAAGAAGAGTCACTATTGCGCTTCCATTGCCATACACAGGGAAAATAGCACTGGCGTCTGTTCCCAGCTTGTACAGTGTATTGGACTGAAGAGGATCTACTGTTCTTGTCAGTTTCCTAAGCAGAATTGAACTAGAAATGGCCGTGTGTGTAGGAAGCATAGTGCTTTTGTACTGAGCAAGCTCACTGTTCGAACCCATAGGAAACACAGTAGAGCAGAAGAGTGCTCTTTTCTCAAAAGTAAAGTGTGTTTCTTGTAAGGCGAGCTAGCGTTTGTTTCCCAGTCCTAAATGGAGTTGAATCACATGTAGTTTCTGTTCCTACGAGCAAGAGTTGTTTTCTGGTAAGAAGAGTCACTATTGCGCTCCAATTGTCATACACATGGCAAATAGCACTGGCGTCTGTTCCCAGCAAGTACAGTGCATGGAACTGAAGAGGATCTACTGTTCTTGTCAGTTTCCTAAGCAGAGTTGAACTAGATATGGCCGTGTGTGTAGGAAGCACAGTTCTTTTGTTCTGAGCATGCTCACTGCTCTGGCCCTATAGGAAACCCAGTAGAGTAGAAGAGTGCTCTTTTCTCAAAAACAGAGTGTGTTTCTTGTAAGGCGAGCTAGCGTTTGTTTCCCAGTCCTAAATGGAGTTGAATCACATGCAGTTTTTGGTCCTAGGAGCAAGAGTTGTTTTCTGGTAAGGAAAGTCACTATTGCCCTCCCATTGCCACACACAGTGCAAATAGGACTCGCGTCTGTTCCCATCAAGTACAGTGTATTGGACTGAAGTGGAGCTACTGTTCTTGTCAGTTTCCTAAGCAGAATTGAACTAGATATGGCCTTGTGTGTAGGAAGCACAGTGCTTTTGTACTGAGCAAGCTCACTGTTCGAACCCATAGTAAACACAGTAGAGTAGATGAGTGCTCTTTTCTCAAAAGCAGAGTGTGTTTCTTGTAAGGCGAGCTAGCGTTTGTTTCCCAGTCATAAAAGGAGTTGAATCCCATGCAGTTTCTGGTCCTACGAGCAAGAGTTGTTTTCTGGTGAGAAGAGTCACTATTGCGCTCCCATTTTCATACACAGGGCAAATAACACTGGCGTCTGTTCCCAGCATGTACAGTGTATTTGACTTAAGAGGAGCTACTGTTCATTTCAGTATCCTAAGCAGAATTGAACTAGATATGGCCGTGTGTAGGAAGCACAGTTCTTTTGTTCTGAGCAAGCTCACTGTTCGAACCCATAAGAAACATAGTAGAGTAGAAGAGTGCCCTTTTCTCAAAAGCACAGTGTGTTTCTTGTAAGGCAAGCTAGCATTTGTTTCCTAGTCCTAAATGGAGTTCAATCACATGCAGTTTCTGGTCCTACGAGCAAGAGTTGTTTTATGGTAAGAAGAGTCACTATTGTGCTCCCATTGTCATACACAGTGCAAGTAGCACTGGCGTCAGTTCCCAGCATGTACAGTGTGTTGGACTGAAGAGGATCTACTGTTGTTGTCAGTTTCCTAAGCAGAATTGAACTAGATATGGCCGTGTGTGTAGGAAGCACAGTTCTTTTGTTCTGAGCAAGCTCACTGTTCTGGCCCTATAAAAAACACAGTAGAGTAGAAGAGTGATCTTTTCTCAAAAGCAGAGTGTGTTTCTCGTAAGGCGAGCTAGCGTTTGTTTCCCAGTCCTAAATGCAGTTGAATCACATGCAGTTTTTGATCCTACGAGCAAGAGTTGTTTTCTGGTAAGGAAAGACACTATTGCGCTCCCATTGCCATACACAGTGCAAAAAGCACTAGCGTCTGTCCCCAGTAAGTACAGTGTATAGGATTGAAGAGGAGCTACTGTTCTTGTCAGTTTCCTAAGCAGAGTTGAACTAGATATGGCCCGTGTGTGTAGGAAGCACAGTCCTTATGTTCTGAGCAAGCTCACTGTTCTGGCCCTATAGGAAACACAGTAGAGTAGAAGAGTGTTCTTTTATCAAAAGCAGAGTGTGTTTCTTGTAAGGCGAGCTAGCGTTTGTTTCCCAGTCCTAAATGGAGTTGAATCACATGCACTTTCAGGTCCTACGAGCTAGAGTTGTCTTCTGGTAAGGAAAGTCACTATTGCGCTCCCATTGCCATACATAGTGCCAATAGCACTCGCGTCTGTTCCCAGCAGGTACAGTGTATTGGACTGAAGATGAGCTACCGCTCTTATCAGTTTCTTAAGCAGAGTTGAACTAGATATGACCCGTGTGTGTAGGAAGCACAGTTCTTTTGTTCTGAGCAAGCTCACTGTTCGGACCGCATTGGAAACACAGTAGAGTAGAAGAGTGCTCTTTTCTCAAAAGCAGAGTGTTTTTCTTGTAAGGCGAGCTAGCGTTTGTTTCCCAGTCCTAAATGGAGTTGAATCCCATGCAGTTTTTGGTCCTACAAGCAAGAGTTGTTTTCTGGTAAGAAGAGTCACTTTTGGGCTTCCATTGCCATATACAGTGCAAATAGCTCTTGCGTCTGTGCCCAGCAAGTACAGTATATTGGACTGAAGAGGAGCTACACTTCTTGTCAGTTTCCTAAGCAGAGTTGAACTAGATATGGCCCGTTGTGTAGGAAGCACAGTTCTTTTGTTCTGAGCAAGGACACTGTTTGGACCCCAAAGGAAACACAAAAGAGTAGAAAAGTGCTCTTTTCTCAAAAGCAGAGTGTGTTTCTTGTAAGTCGAGATAGCGTTTGTTTCCCAGTCCTAAATGGAGTTGAATCACATGCAGTTTCTAGTCTTACGAGCAAGAGTTCTTTTCTGATAAGAAGAGTCACTATTGTGCTCCCATTGTCATACACAAGGCAAATAGCCCTGGCGTCTATTCCCAGCATGTACAGTGTATTGGACTGAAGAGGATCTACTATTCTTGTCAGTTTCCTAAGCAGAATTGAACCAGATATGGCCGTGTGTGTAGGAAGCACAGTTCTTTTGTTCTGAGCAAGCTCACTGTTCTGGCCCTATAAAAAACACAGCAGATTAGAAGAGTGATCTTTTCTCAAAAGCAGAGTGTGTTTCTCCTAAGGCGAGCTAGCGTTTGTTTCCCAGTCCAAAGAGGAGTTGAATCACATGCAGTTTTTGATCCTATGAGCAAGAGTTGTTTTCTCTTAAGGAAAGTCACTATTGCGCTCCGATTTCCATACACAGAGCAAACAGCACTCGCGTCTGTTGCCGGCAAGTACAGTGTATTAGACTGAAGAGGAGCTACTGTTCTTGTCAGTTTCCTAAGCAGAATGGAACTAGATATGGCCCGTGTGTGTAGGAAGCACAGTTCTTTTGTTCTGAGCAAGCTCACTATTCTGGCCCTATAGGAAACACAGTAGAGTAGAAGAGTGCTCTTTTCTCAAAAGTAAATTGTGTTTCTTCTTAGGCAAGCTAGCGTTTGTTTCCCAGTCCTAAATGGAGTTGAATCACATGCAGTTTTTGATCCTACGAGCAAGAGTTGTTTTCCTGTAAGGAAAGTCACTATTGTGCTCCCATTGACATACACAGTGCAAATAGCACTCGCGTCTGTTTCCAGCAAGTACAGTGTATTGGACTTAAGAGGAGATACTTTTCTTGTCAGTTTCCTAAGCAGAGTTGAACTACATATGGCCCCTGTGTGTAGGAAGCTGAGTTCTTTTGTTCTGAGCAAGCTCACTGTTCTGTCCTTTATAGGAAACAGAGTAGAGTAGATAGTGATCTTTTCACAAAAGCAGAGTGTGTTTCTTGTAAGGCGAGCTAGTGTTTGTTTTCCAGTCCTAAATGGAGTTGAATCACATGTAGTTTCTGGTCCTACGAGCAAGAGTTGTTTTCTGGTAAGAAGAATCACTATTGTGCTCCCATTGTCATACACAGGGCAAATAGCACTGGCGTCTGTTCCCAGCATGTACAGTGTATTGGACTGAAGAGGAGCTACTGTTCTTGTCAGTTTCCTAAGCAGAGTTGAACTAGATATGGCCTGTGTGTGTAGGAAGCACAGTTCTTTTCTTCTGAGCAAGCTCACTATTCAGGCCCTATAGGAAAAACAGTAGAGTAGAAGAGTGCTCTTTTCTCAAAAGCAGAGTGTGTTTCTTGTAAGGCGAGCTAGTGTTTGTTTCTCAGTCCTAAATGGAGTTTAATCACATGCAGTTTCTGGTCCTATGAGCAAGAGTTGTTTCTGGTAAGAAGAGTCACTATTGCGCTCCCATTGTCATACACAGGGCAAATATCACTGGCGTCTGTTCCCAGCATGTACAGTGTATTGGACTGAGGAGGATCTACTGTTCTTGTCAGTTTCCTAAGCAGAGTTGAACTAGATATGGCCCGTGTGTGTAGGAAGCACAGTTTTTTTTTCTGAGCAAGGTCACTGTTCGAAACCATAGTAAACACAGTAGAGCAGAAGAGTGCTCTTTTCTCAAAAGCAGAGTGTGTTTCTTGTAAGGCAAGCTAGCGTTTGTTTCAGTCCTAAATGGAGTTGAATCACATGCAGTTTTTGATCCTACGAGCAAGAGTTGTTTTCTGGTAAGGAAAGTCTCTATTGCGTTCCCATTGACATACACAGTGCAAATACCACTCGCGTCTGTTCCCAGCAAGTACAGTGTATTGGACTTAAAAGGAGATACTGTTCTTGTCAGTTTCCTAAGCAGAGTTGAACTAGATATGGCTCCTGTGTGTATAAAGCTCAGTTCTTTTGTTCTAAGCAAGCTCACTGTTCTGTCCCTATAGGAAACATAGTAGAGGAGAAGAGTGATCTTTTCACAAATACAGAGTGTGTTTCTTGTAAGGCGAGCTAGCGTTTGTTTCCCAGTCCTAAATGGAGTTGATTCACATGTAGTTTCTGGTCTTACGAGCAAGAGTTGTTTTCTGGTAAGAGGAATCACTATTGTGCTCCCTTTGTCATACACAGGGCAAATAGCACTGGCGTCTGTTCCCAGCAAGTACAGTGTATGGAACTGAAGAGGATCTACTGTTCTTGTCAGTTTCCTAAGCAGAATTGAACTAGATATGGCCCGTGTGTGTAGGAAGCACAGTTCATTTTTCTGAGCAAGCTCACTATTCTGGCCCCATAAGAAACACATTAGAGTAGAAGAATGCTCATTTCTCAAAAGCAGAGTGTGTTTCTTGTAAGGCGAACTACTGTTTGTTTCCCAGTCCCAAATGGAGTTGAATCACATGCAGTTTCTGGTCCTTCGAGGAAGAGTTGTTTTCTGGTAGAAGAGTCACTACTGTGCTCCCATTGCCATACACAGTGCAAATAGCACTCGCGTCTGTTCCCAGCAAGTACAGTGTATTGGACTGAAGAGGAGCTACTCTTCTAGTCAGTTTCCTAAGCAGAGTGGAACTAGATATGGCCCGTGTGTGTAGGAAGCACAGTTCTTTTGTTCTGAGCAAGCTCACTGTTCTGGCCCTATAGGAAGCACAGTAGAGTAGAAGAGTGCTCTTTTCTCAAAAGCAGAGTGTGTTTCTTTTAAGGCGAGCTAGCGTTTGTTTCCCAGTCCTAAATAGATTTGAATCCCATGCAGTATTTGGTACTATGAGCAAGAGTTATTTTCTGGTAAGGAAAGTCACTATTGCGCTCCCATTGCCATACACGGTGCAAATAGCACTCGTGTCTGTTCCCAGAAAGAACAGTGAATTGGACTGAAGAGGAGCTACTGTTCTTTTCAGTTTTCAAGGCAGAGTTGAACTAGATATGGCGCGTGTATGTAGGAAGCACAGTTCTTTTGTTCTGAGCAAGCTCACTGTTCTGGCCCTATAGGAAATACAGTAGAGTAGAAGACTGCTCTTTATTCAAAAGCAGAGTGTGTCTCTTGTAAGGCGAGCTAGCGTTTGTTTCCCAGTCCTAAATGGAGTTGAGTCACATGCAGTTTCTGGTCCTATGAGCAAGAGTTCTTTTCTGGTAAGAAGAGTCACTATTGTGCTCCCATTGCCATATACAGTGCAAATAGCACTCGCTTCTGTTTCCAGCAAGTACAGTGTATTGGACTGAAGAGGATCTACTGTTCTTGTCCCTTTCCTATGCAGAGTTGAACTAGATATGCCCCATGTGTTTAGAAAGCACATTTCTTTTGTTCTGAGCAAGTTCACTTTTCAGACACCATAGGAAAAACAGTAGAGTAGAAGAGTGCTCTTTTCTCAAAAGCAGAGTGTGTTTCTTATAAGTTGAGCTAGCGTTTGTTTCCCAACCCTAAATGGAATTGAATCACATGCAGTTTCTGGTCCTACGAGTAAGAGTTGTTTCCTGGTAAGAAGAGTCACTATTGCACTCCCATTGTCATACACAGGGCAAATAGCACTCGCGTCTGTTCCCAGCATGTACAGTGTATTGGACTGAAGAGGACCTACTGCTCTTTTCAGTTTTCTAAGCAGAGTTGAACTAGATATCGGCGTGTGTTGGAAGCACAGTTCTTTTGTTCTGAGCAAGCTCAGTGTTATGGCCCTATAGGAAACACAGTAGAGTAGAAGAGCGCTCTTTTCACAAAAGCAGAGTTTGTTTCTTGTAAGGCGAGCTAGGGTTTGTTTCCCAGTCCTAAATGGAGTTGAGTCACATGCAGTTTCTGGATCTAGGAGCAAGAGTTGTTTTCTGGTAAGAAGAATCACTATTGAGCTCCCAGTATCATACACAGGGCAAATAGCACTGGCGTTTGTTCCCAGCATGTACAGTGTATTGGACTGAAGAGGATCTACTGTTCTTTTCAGTTTCCAAGCAAAGTTGATCTAGATACGGCCGTGTGTGTTGGAAGCACAGTTCTTTTGTTCTGAGCAAGCTCACTGTTCTGGCCCTATAGTAAACATGGTAGAGTAGAAGAGTGCTCTTTTCTCAAAAGCAGAGTGTGTTTCTTGTAAGGCGAGCTAGCGTTTGTTGCCCAGTCCTAAATGGAGTTGAATCACATGCAGTTTCTGGTCCTACAAGCAAGAGTTGTTTTCTCGTAAGAAGAGCCACTATTGCGCTCCCTTTGACACACACAGTGCAAATAGCACTCGCGTCTGTTCCCAGCAATTACAGTGTATTAGAATGAAGAGGAGCTATTGTTCTTGTCAGTTTCCTAAGCATAGTTGAACTAGATATGGCCAGTGTGTGTAGGAAGCACAGTTCTTTTGTTCTGAGCAAGCCCACTGTTCTGGCTTTATAGGAACCACAGTAGAGTAGAAGAGTGCTCTTTTCTCAAAAGCAGAGTGTGTTTCTTGTAAGGCGAGCAAGCGTTTGTTTCCCAGTCCTAAATGGAGTTGAATCACATGCAGTTTCTGGTCCTATGAGCAAGAGTTTTTTTCTGGTAAGAAGAGTCACTATTGCGCGTCCATTGTCATACACAGGGCAAATAGCATTGGCATCTGTTCCCAGCATGTACAGTGTATTGGACTGAAGAGAATCCACTGTTCTTCTCAGTTTCCTAAGCAGAATTGAACTAGATATGGCCCGTGTCTTTAGGAAGCACAGTTCTTTTCTTCTGAGCAAGCAAACTGTTCGGACCCCATAGGAAACACAGTAGAGTAGAAGAGTGCTCTTTTCTCAAAAGCAGAGTGTGTTTCTTGTTAGGCGAGCTAGGGTTTGATTCCCAGTCCTAAATGAAGTTGAATCACATGCAGTTTCTGGTCCTACATGCAAGAGTTGTTTTCTGATAAGAAGAGTCACTATTGTGCTCTTATTTTCATTACAGGGCAAATAGCACTGGCATCTGTTCGCAGCATGTACAGTGTATAGGCCTGAAGAGGAGCTACCGTTCTTGTCACTTTCCTAAGCAAAGTTGATCTAGATATGGCCCTTGTGTCTAGGAAGCACAGTTCTTTTGTTCTGAGCAAGCTGACTGTTCTGGCCCTATAGGAAACACAGTAGAGTAGAAGAGTGCTCTTTTCTCAAAAGCAGAGTGTGTTTCTCGTAAGGAGAGCTAGCGTTTGTTTCCCAGTCCTAAATGGAGTTGGTCACATGCAGTTTCTGGTCCTACGAGCAAGAGTTGTTTGCTGGTAAGAAGAGTCACTATTGAGCTCCCATTGCCATACACAGTGCAAATAGCTCTCGCGTCTGTTCCCAGCAAGTACAGTGTATTGGACTGAACAGGATCTACTGTTCTTGTGAGTTTCCTATGCATAGTTGAACTAGATATGGCCTGTGTGTGTAGGAAGCACAGTTCTTTTGTTCTGAGCAAGCTAATTGTTCGGACCACATAGGAAACACAGTAGAGTAGAAGAGTGCTCTTTTCTCAAAAGCAGAGTGTTTTTCTTGTAAGACGAGCTAGTGTTTGTTTCCCAGTCAGAAATGGAGTTGTATCCCATGCAGTTTCTGGTCCTACGAGCAAGAGTTGTTTTCTGGTAAGAAGAGTCACTATTGCGCTCCCATTGCCATACACAGTGCAAATAGCACTCGCGTCTGTTCCCAGCAAGTACAGTGTATTGTACTGAATAGGAGCTACTGTTCTTGTCAGCTTCCTAAGCAGAGTTGAACTAGATATGGCCCGTGTGTGTAGGAAGCACAGTTCTTTTGTTTTGAGCAATCTCACTGGTCGGACAACGTAGGAAACACAGTAGAGTAGAAGAGTGCTCTTTTCTGAAAAGCAGAGTGTGTTTCTCATAAGGCGAGCTAGCGTTTGTTTCCCAGTCCTAAATGGAGTTGAATCACATGCAGTTTCTGGTCCTGCGAGCAAGAGTTGTTTTCTGGTAAGAAGAGTCACTATTGCGCGTCCATTGTCATACACAGGGCAAATAGCACTGGCATCTGTTCCCAGCATGTACAGTGTATTGGACTGAAGAGGATCTACACTTCTTGTCAGTTTCCTAAGCAGAATTGAACTGGATAAGGCCTTGTGTGTAGGAAGCACAGTTCTTTTGTTCTGAGCAAGCACTCTGTTCTGGCCATATAGGAAACACAGTAGCATAGAAGAGTGCTCTTTTCTCAAAAGCACAGTGTGTTTCTTGTAAGGCGACCTAGCGTTTTTTCCCAGTCCTAAATGTAGTTGAATGACATGCAGTTTTTGGTCCTACGAGCAAGAGTTGTTTTCTGGTAAGGAAAGTCACTATTGCGCTCCCATTGCCATACACATAGCAAATAGCAATCGCGTCTGTTTCCAGCAAGTACAGTGTATTGGTCTGAAGAGGAGCTACTCTTCTTGTCAGTTTCCTGAGCAGAGTTGAACTCGATATGGCCCGTGTGTGTAGGAAGCACAGTTCTTTTGTTCTGAGCAAGCTCACTGTTCTGGCCCTAAAGGAAACACAGTAGAGAAGAAGAGTGCTCTTTTCTCAAAAGCAGATTCTGTCTCTTGTAAGGCGAGCTAGTGTTTGTTTCCCAGTCCTAAATGGAGTTGAGTCACATGCAGTTTCTGGTCCTACGAGCAAGAGTTGTTTTCTGGTAAGAAGAATCACTATTGAGCTCCCATTGCCATACACAGTGCAAATAGCTCTCACGTCTGTTAGCAGCAAGTACAGTGTATTGGACTGAAGAGAATCTACTGTTCTTTTCATTTTCCTATGCAGAGTTGAACTAGATATGGCCCATGTGTGTAGGAAGCACAGTTCTTTTGTTCTGAGCAAGCTCACTGTTCGGACACCATAGGAAACACAGTAGAGTAGAAGAGTGCTCTTTTCTCAAAAGCAGAGTGTGATTCCTGTAATGCGAGCTAGTGTTTGTTTCCCAGTCAGAAATGGAGTTGAATCCCATGCATTTTCTGGTCCTATGAGCAAGAGTTGTTTTCTGGTAAGAACAGTCACTATTGAGCTCCCATTGCCACACTCAGTGCAAATAGCACTCGCGTCTGTTCCCAGAAAGTACAGTGTATTGGACTGAAGAGGAGCTACTGTTCTTGTCAGTTTCCTAAGCAGAGTTGAACTAGATATGGCCCGTGTGTGGAGGAAGCACAGTTTTTTTGTTCTGAGCAAGCTCAATGTTCTGGCCCTATAGGAAACACAGTAGAGAAGAAGAGTGCTCTTTTCTCAAAAGCAGAGTGTGTTTCTTGTTAGGCGAGCTAGGGTTTGTTTCCCAGTCCTAAATGGAGTTCTATCAAATGCAGTTTCTGGTCCTATGACCAAGAGTTGTTTTCTGGTAAGAAGAGTCACTATTGCGCGTCCATTGTCATACACAGGTCAAATAGCACTGGCATCTGTTCCCAGCATGTACAGTGTATTGTACTGAAGAGAATCTACTGTTCTTGTCAGTTTCCTAAGCAGAATTGAACTAGATATGGCAGTGTGTGTAGGAAGCACAGTTCTTTTGTTTTGAGCAAGCTCTCTATTCTGGCCATATAGGAAACACAGTAGCTTAGAAGAGTGCTCATTTCTCAAAAGCAGAGTGTGTTTCTTGTTAGGTGAGCTAGGGTTTGTTTCCCAGTCCTAAATGGAGTGGAATCACATGCAGTTTTTGGTCCTACGAGCAAGAGTTGTTTTCTGATAAGGAAAGTCATTATTGTGCTCCCATTGCCAAACACAGTGCAAATAGCACTTGAGTCTGTTTCCAGCAAGTACAGTGTATTGGACTGAAGAGGAGCTACTGTTCTTGTCACTTTCCTAAGCAGAGTTTAACTAGATATGGCCCATGTGTGTAGGAAGCACAGTTCTTTTGTTCTGAGCAAGCTCACTTTTCGGACCCCATAGGAAACACAGTAGAGCAGAAGAGTGCTCTTTTCTCAAAAGCTGAGTGTGTTTCTTGTAAGGCGAGCTATCGTTTGTTTCCAAGTCCTAAATGAAGTTGAATCACATGCAGTTTCTGGTCCTACGAGAAAGAGTTGTTTCGAGGTAAGAAGAGTCACTATTGTGCTCCCATTGTCATTACAGGGCAAATAGCACTGGCACCTGTTCCCAGCATGTACAGTGTATAGGCCTGAAGAGGAGCGACTGTTCTTGTCACTTTCCTAAGCAGAGTTGATCTAGATATGGCCCCTGTGTGTAGGAAGCAAAGTTCTTTTATTCTGAGCAAGCTCACTGTTCAGACACCATAGGAAACACAGTAGAGTAGAAGAGTGCTCTTTTTTCAAAAGCAGAGTGTGTTTCTTGTAAGGCTAGCTAGTGTTTGTTTCCTAGTCAGAAATGGAGTTGAATCCCATGCAGTTTCTGGTCCTACAAGCAAGAGTTGTTTTCTGGTAAGAAGAGTCACTATTTGCTCCCATTGCCATACATAGAGCAAATAGCACTGGCGTCTGTTCCCAGCTAGTACACTGTATTGGACTGAAGAGGAGCTACTGTTCTTGTCAGTTTCCTAAGCAGAGTTGAACTAGATATGGCCCATGTGTGTAGGAAGCACATTTCTTTTGTTCTGAGCAAGCTCACTGTTCAGACCCAATAGGAAACACAGTAGAGTAGAAGAGTACTCTTTTCTCAAAAGCAGAGTGTGTTTCTTGTAAGGCGAGCTAGTGTTTGTTTCCCAGTCCTAAATGGAGTTGAATCACATGCAGTTTCTGGCCCTATGACCAAGAGTTGTTTTCTGGTAAGAAGAGTCACTATTGCGCGTCCATTGTCATACACAGTGCAAATAGCTCTGGCATCTGTTCCCAGCATGTACAGTGTATTGGACTGAAGAGGATGTACTGTTCTTGTCAGTTTCCTGAGTAGAATTGAACTACATATATCTGTGTGTGTAGGAAGCACAGTTCTTTTGTTCTCAGCAAGCTCTGTGTTCTGGCCATTTAGGAAACACAGTAGCGTAGAAGAGTGCTCTATTCTCAAAAGCAGAGTGTGTTTCTTGTAACACGAGCTAGTGTTTGTTTCCCAGTCTTAAATGAAGTTGAATAACATGCAGTTTTTTGTCCTACGAGCAAGAGTTGTTTCCCGGTAAAAAGAGTCACTATTGCGCTCCCATTGTCATACACAGAGCAAATAGCACTGGCATCTGTTCCCAGCATGTACAGTGTACTGGACTGAAGAGGAGCTACTGTTCTTGTCAGTTTCCTAAGCAGAGTTGAACTAGATATGGCCCTGTGTGTAGGAAGCACATTTCTTTTCTTCTGAGCAAGCTCACTGTTCAGACCCAATAGGAAACACAGTAGAATAGAAGAGTGCTCTTTTTTCAAAAGCAGAGTGTGTTTCTTGTAAGGCGAGCTAGTGTTTGTTTCCCAGTCCTAAATGGAGTTGAATCCCATGCAATGTCTGGTCCTAAAAGCAAGAGTTGTTTTCTGGTAAGAAGAGTCACTATTGCGCTCCCATTGCCATACACAGTGCAAATAGCACTCGCGTCTGTTCCCAACAATTACAGTGTATTAGAATGAAGAGGAGCTACTGTTCTTGTCAGTTTCCTAAGCAGAGTTGAACTAGATGTGGCCCGTGTGTGTAGGAAGCACAGTTCTTTTGTTCTGAGCAAGCTCACTGTTCTGGCCCTATAGGAAACAAAGTAGAGTAGAAGAGTGCTCTTTTCTCAAAAGCAGAGTGTGTTTCTTGTAAGGCGAACTAGTGTTTGTTTCCCAGTCCTAAATGGAGTTGAATCACATGCAGTTTCTGGTCCTATGACCAAGAGTTGTTTTCTGGTAAGAAGAGTCACTATTGCGCGTCCATTGTCATACACAGTGCAAATAGCTCTGGCACCTGTTCCCAGCATGTACAGTGTATTGTACTGTAGAGGATGTACTGTTCTTGTCAGTTTCCTGAGTAGAATTGAACTACATATGTCCGTGTGAGTAGGAAGCACAGTACTTTTGTTCTCAGCAAGCTCTGTGTTCTGGCCATTTAGGAAATACAGTAGCCTAGAAGAGTGCTTTTTTCTCAAAAGCAGAGTGTGTTTCTTGTAATGCGAGCTAGCGTTTGTTTCCCAGTCTTAAATGAAGTTGAATAACATGCAGTTTCTGGTCCTATGAGCAAGAGTTTTTTTCTGGTAAGAAGAGTCACTACTACGCACGCTTCCATTGTCATACACAGGGCAAATAGCACTGGCATCTGTTCCCAGCATGTACAGTGTACTGGACTGAAGAGGAGCTACTGTTCTTGTAAGTTTCCTAAGCAGAATTGAACTAGATATGTCTGTGTGTGTAGGAAGCACAGTTCTTTTGTTCTGAGCAAGCTCTGTGTTCTGGCCATATAGGAAACACAGTAGAGTAGAAGAGTGCTCTTTTCTCAAAAGCAGAGTGTGTTTCTTGTAAGGCGAGCTAGTGTTTGTTTCCCAGTCAGAAATGGATTTGAATGCCATGCAGTTTCTGGTCCTACGAGCAAGAGTTGTTTTCTGGTAAGAAGAGTCACTATTGCGCTCCCTTTGCCATACACAGGGCAAATAGCACTTGCATCTGTTCCCAGCATGTACAGTGTATTGGCCTGAAGGGGAGCTCCTGTTCTTTTTATTTTCCTAAGCAGAGTTGAACTAGATATGGCCCCTGTGTGTAGGAAGCACAGTTCTTTTGTTCTGAGCAAGCTCACTGTTCTGGCCCTATAGGAAACACAGTAGAGAAGAAGAGTGCTCTTTTCTCAAAAGCAGAGTGTGTTTCTTGTAAGGCGAGCTAGCGTTTGTTTCCCTTTCCTAAATGGAGTTGAATCACATGCAGTTTCTGGTCCTAAGAGCAAGAGTTTTTTTCTGGTAAGAAGAGTCACTATTGCGCTCCCTTTGCCATACACAGTGCAAATAGCACTCGCATCTGTTCCCAGCAAGTACAGTGTATTGGACTGAAGAAGAGCTACTGTTCTTGTCAGTTTCCTAAGCAGAGTTGAACTAGATATGGCCCGTGTGTGTAGGAAGCACAGTTTTTTTGTTCTGAGCAAGCTCACTGTTCTGGCCCTATAGGAAACACAGTAGAGTAGAAGAGTGCTCTTTTCTCAAAAGCAGAGCGTGTTTCTTGTTAGGCGAGCTAGGGTTTGTTTCCCAGTCCTAAGTGGAGTTCTATCAAATGCAGTTTCTGGTCCTATGACCAAGAGTTGTTTTCTGGTAAGAAGAGTCACTATTGCGCGTCCCTTGTCATACACAGGTCAAATAGCACTGGCATCTGTTCCAAGCATGTACAGTGTATTGTACTGAAGAGAATCTACTGTTCTTGTCAGTTTCCTAAGCAGAATTGAACTAAATATGGCAGTGTGTGTAGGAAGCACAGTTCTTTTGTTTTGAGCAAGCTCTCCATTCTGTCCATATAGGAAACACAATAGCGTAGAAGAATGCTCTTTTCTCAAAAGCAGAGTGTGTTTCTTGTTAGACGAGCTAGGGTTTGTTTCCCAGTCCTAAATGGAGTTGAATCACATGTAGTTTTTGGTCCTACGAGCAAGAGTTGTTTTCTGATAAGGAAAGTCATTATTGTGCTCCCATTGCCATACACAGTGCAAATAGCACTCGAGTCTGTTTCCAGCAAGTACAGCGATTTGACTGAAGAGGAGCTACTGTTCTTGTCAGTTTCCTAAGCAGAGTTTAACTAGATATGGCCCGTGTGTGTAGGAAGCACAGTTCTTTTGTTCTGAGCAAGCTCACTTTTCGGACCCCATAGGAAACACAGTAGAGTAGAAGACTGCTCTTTTCTCAAAAGCAGAGTGTGTTTCTTGTAAGGCGAGCTAGCATTTGTTTCCCAGTCCTAAATGAAGTTGAATCACATGCAGTTTCTGGTCCTACGAGCAAGAGTTGTTTCGAGGTAAGAAGAGTCACTATTGTGCTCCCATTGTCATTACAGGGCAAATAGCACTGGCATCTGTTCCCAGCATGTACAGTGTATAGGCCTGAAGAGGAGCTACTGTTCTTGTCACTTTCCTAAGCAGAGTTGATCTAGATATGGCCCCTGTGTGTAGGAAGCACAGTTCTTTTGTTCTGAGCAAGCTCACTGTTCTGGCCCTATAGGAAACACAGTAGAGTAGATGAGTGCTCTTTTCTCAAAAGCAGATTGTGTCTCTTGTAAGGCGAGCTAGCGTTTGTTTCCCAGTTCTAAATGATGTTGAGTCACATGAAGTTTCTGGTCCTATGAGCCAGAGTTGTTTTCTGGTAAGAAGAGTCACTATTGAGCTCCCATTGTCATACACAGGGCTAATAGCACTGGCGTCGATTCCCAGCATGTACAGTGTATTGGACTGTAAAGGATCTATGGTTCTTTTGAGTTTCCTAAGCAGAGTTGAACTAGATATGGCCGTGTGTGTTGGAAACACAGTTCTTTTGTTCTGAGCAAGCTCACTGTTCTGGCCCTATAGGAAACACAGTAGAGTAGAAGAGTGCTCTTTTCTCAAAAGCAGAGTGTGTTTCTTGTAAGGCGAGCTAGCGTTTGTTTCCCAGTCCTAAATTGAGATGAGTCACATGCAGTTTGTGGTCCTACGAGCAAGAGTTGTTTTCTGGTAAGAAGAGTCACTAATGAGCTCCCATTGCCATACACAGTGCAAATAGTACTCGCGTTTGTTCCTAACAAGTACAGTGTATTGGACTGAAGAGGAGCTACTGTTCTTGTCAGTTTCCTAAGCAGAGTTGAACTAGATATGGGCCGTGTTTGTAGGAAAGCACAGTTCGTTTGTTCTGAGCAAGCTCACTGTTCGGACACCATAGGAAACACAGAAGAGTAGAAGAGTGCTCTTTTCTAAAAAAGCAGAGTGTGTTTCTCGTAATGTGAGCTAGCGTTTGTTTCCCAGTCCTAAATGATGTTGAGTCACATGCAGTTTCTGTTCCTACTACCAGGAGTGGTTTTCTGGTAAGAAGAGTCACTATTGCGCTCCCATTGACATACACAGTGCAAATAGCACTCGCGTCTGTTCCCAGCAAGTACAGTGTATTGGACTGAAGAGGATCTACTGTTCTTGTCAGTTTTCTAAGCAGAGTTGAACTAGATATGGTCCGTGTGTGTAGGAAGCACAGTTCTTTTGTTCTGAGCAAGCTCACTGTTCGGACACCATGAGAAACACAGTAGAGTAGAAGAGTGCTCTTTTCTCAAAAGCATAGTGTGTTTCTCATAAGGCGAGCTAGCGATTGTTTAACAATGCTAAATGGAGTTGAATCACATGCAGTTTCTGTTCCTATGAGCAAGAGTTTTTTCTGGTAAGAAGAGTCACTATTGCGCTCCCTTGCCATCCACAGTACAAATAGCACTCGTGTCTGCTCCCAGCAAGTACACTGTAGTGGACTGAAGAGGAGCTACTGTTCTTGTCAGTTTCCTAAGCAGAGTTGAACTAGATATGGCCCATGTGTGTAGGAAGCACAGGTTTTTTGTTCTGAGCAAGCTCACTGTTCTGGCCCTATAGGAAACACAGTAGAGTAGAAGAGTGCTCTTTTCTCAAAAGCAGAGTGTGTTTCTTGTAAGGCGAGCTAGTGTTTGTTTCCCAGTCCTAAATGGAGTGGAATCACATGCACTTTCTGGTCCTATGACCAAGAGTTGTTTTCTGGTAAGAAGAGTCACTATTGCGTGTCCATTGTCATACACAGTCCAAAAAGCTCTGGCATCTGTTCCCAGCATGTACAGTGTATTGGACTGAAGAGGATCTACTGTTCTTGTCAGTGTCCTGAGCAGAATTGAACTAGATATGTCCGTGTGTGTAGGAAGCACAGTTCTTTTGTTCTCAACAAGCTCTGTGTTCTGGCCATATAGGAAACACAGTAGAGTAGAAGAGTGCTCTTTTCTCAAAAGCAGAGTGTGTTTCTTGTAAGGTGAGCTAGCGTTTGTTTCCCAGTCCTAAATGAAGTTGAATAACATGCAGTTTCTGGTCCTACGAGCAAGAGTTGTTTCTTGGTAAGAAGAGTCACTATTGCGCTCCCATTGTCATACACAGAGCAAATAGCAATGGCATCTGTTCCCAGCATGTACAGTGTACTGGACTGAAGAGTAGATACTGTTCTTGTCAGTTTCCTAAGCAGAGTTGAACTAGATATGGCCCTGTGTGTAGGAAGCACATTTCTTTTGTTCTGAGCAAGCTCACTGTTCAGACACAATAGGAAACACAGCAGAGTAGAAGAGTGCTCTATCCTCAAAAGCAGAGTGTGTTTCTTGTAAGGCGAGCTAGTGTTTGTTTCCCAGTCCTAAATGGAGTTGAATCCCATGCAGTTTCTGGTCCTACAAGCAAGAGTTGTTTTCTGGTAAGAAGAGTCACTATTGCGCTCCCATTGCCATACACAGTGCAAATAGCACTCGCGTCTGTTCCCAACAATTACAGTGTATTAGAATGAAGAGGAGCTACTGTTCTTGTCAGTTTCCTAAGCAGAGTTGAACTAGATGTGGCCCGTGTGTGTAGGAAGCACAGTTCTTTGTTCTGAGGAAGCTCACTGTTCGGACAACATAGGAAACACAGTAGAGTAGAAGAGTGCCCTTTTCTCAAAAGCAGAGTGTGTTTCTCATAAAGTGAGCTAGCGTTTGTTTCCCAGTCCTAAATGGAGTTGAATCACATGTAGTTTCTGTTCCTACGAGCAAGAATTTTTTCTGGTAAGAAGAGTCACTATTGCGCGTCCATTGTCATACACACGGCAAATAGCACTGGCATCTGTTCCCAGCATGTACAGCGTATTGGACTGAAGGGTACCTACTGTTCTTGTCAATTTCCTGAGCAGATTTGAACTAGATATGACCCGTGTGTGTAGGAAGCACAGTTCTTTTGTTCTGAGCAAGCCCACTGTTCGGACCCCATATGAAACATAGTAGAGTAGAAGAGTGCTCTTTTCTCAAAAGCAGAGTGTGTTTCTTGTAAGGCGAGCTAGCATTTGTTTCCCAGTCCTAAATGGAGTTGAATCACATGCAGTTTCTGTTCCTATGAGCAAGACTTTTTTTCTGGTAAGAAGAGTCACTATTGTGCTCCCTTGCCATCCACAGTGCAAATAGCCCTCGCGTCTGCTCCCAGCAAGTACACTGTAGTGGACTGAAGAGGAGCTACTGTTCTTGTCAGTTTCCTAAGTAGAGTTGAACTAGATATGGCCCGTGTGTGTAGGAAGCACAGGTTTTTTGTTCTGAGCAAGCTCACTGTTCTGGCCCTATAGGAAACACAGTAGAGTAGAAGACTGCTCTTTTCTCAAAAGCAAAGTGTGTTTCTTGTAAGGCGAGCTAGCGTTTGGTTCCCAGTCCTAAATGGAGTTGAATCACATGCAGTTTCTGGTCCTATGACCAAGAGTTGTTTTCTGGTAAGAAGAGTCACTATTGCGCGTCCATTGTCATACAGAGGGCAAATAGCACTGGCATCTGTTCCCAGCATGTACAGTGTATTGGACTGAAGGGGATCTACTGTTCTTGTCAATTTCCTCAGCAGAATTGAACTAGATATGTCTGTGTGTTTAGGAAGCACAGTTCTTTTGTTCTGAGCAAGCTCGGTGTTCTGGCCTTATAGGAAACACAGTAGAGTAGAAGAGTGCTCTTTTCTCAAAAGCAGAGTGTGTTTCTTGTAAGGCGAGCTAGCGTTTGTTTCCCAGTCCTAAATGAAGTTGAATAACATGCAGTTTCTGGTCCTACGAGCAAGAGTTGTTTCGAGGTAAGAAGAGTCACTATTGCACTCCCATTGTCATACACAGAGCAAATAGCACTGGCATCTGTTCCCAGCATGTACAGTGTACTGGACTGAAGAGGAGCTACTGTTCTTGTCAGTTTCCTAAGCAGAGTTGAACTAGATATGGCCCTGTGTGTAGGAAGCACATTTCTTTTGTTCTGAGCAAGCTCACTGTTCAGACCCAATAGAAAACACAGTAGAGTAGAAGAGTGCTCTATCCTCAAAAGAAGAGTGTGTTTCTTGTAAGGCAAGCTAGCGTTTGTTTCCCAGTCCTAAATGGAGTTGAGTCACATGCAGTTTATGGTCCTACGTGCAAGAGTTTTTTTCTGGTAAGAAGAGTCACTATTGCGCTCCCATTGCCATACACAGGGCAAATAGCACTCGCGTCTGTTCCCAGCAATTACAGTGTATTAGAATGAAGAGGAGCTACTGTTCTTGTCAGTTTCCTAAGCAGAGTTGAACTAGATGTGGCCTGTATGTGTTGGAAGCACAGTTCTTCTGTTCTGAGCAAGCTCACTGTTCGGACCACATAGGAAATATAGTAGAGTAGAAGAGTGCTCTTTTCTCAAAAGCAGAGTGTGTTTCTTGTAAGGGGAGCTAGTGCTTGTTTCCCAGTCCAAAATAGAGTTGAATCCCATGCAGTTTTTGGTCCTACGAGCAAGAGTTGTTTTCTGGTAAGGAAAGCCACTATTGTGCTCCCTTTGCCATACACAGTGCAAAAAGCAATCTCGTCCTTTCCCAGCAAGTACAGTGTATTGGAAAGAAGAGGAGCTACTGTTCTTGTCAGTTTCCTAAGCAGAGTTAAACTAGATATGGCCCGTGTGTGTAGGAAGCACATTTCTTTTGTTCTGAGCAAGCTCACTGTTCGGACAACATAGGAAACACAGTAGAGTAGAAGAGTGCTCTTTTCTCAAAAGCAGAGTGTGTTTCTTGTAAGGCGAGCTAGCGTTTGTTTCCCAGTCAGAAATGGAGTTGAATCCCATGCAGTTTCTGGTCCTACGAGCAAGAGTTGTTTTCTGGTAAGAAGAGTCACCATTGCGCTCCCATTGCCATACACAGTGCAAATAGCACTCGCGTCTGTTCCCATCAAGTACAGTGTATTGGACTGAAGAGGAGCTACTGTTCTTGTCAGTTTCCTAAGCAGAGTTGAACTAGATATGGCCCTTGTGTGTAGGAAGCACAGTTCTTTTGTACTCAGCAAGCTCACTGTTCTGGCCCTATAGGAAACACTGTAGAGTAGAAGAGTGCTCTTTTCTCAAAAGCTGAGTGTGTTTCTTGTAAGACGAGCTAGTGTTTGTTTCCCAGTCAGAAATGGAGTTGAATTATATGCAGTTTCTGGTCCTACGAGCAAGAGTTGTTTCCTGGTAAGAAGAGTCACTATTGCGCACCCATTGTCATACACAGGGCAAATAGCACTGGCGTCGATTCCCAGCATGTACAGTGTATTGGACTGTAAAGGATCTATGGTTCTTTTCAGTTTCCTAACCAGAGTTGAACTAGATATGGCCGTGTGTGTTGGAAGCACAGTTCTTTTGTTCTGAGCAAGCTCACTATTCTGGCCCTATAGGAAACACAGTAGAGTAGAAGAGTGCTCTTTTCTCAAAAGCAGAGTGTGTTTCTTGTAAGGCGAGCTAGCGTTTGTTTCCCAGTCCTAAATGGAGATGAGTCACATGCAGTTTGTGGTCCTACGAGCAAGAGTTGTTTTCTGGTAAGAAGAGTCACTAATGAGCTCCCATTGCCATACACAGTAAAAATAGTACTCGCGTTTGTTCCCAGCAAGTACAGTGTATTGGAGTGAAGAGGAGGTACTGTTCTTGTCAGTTTCCTAAGCAGAGTTGAACTAGATATGGTCCGTGTGTGTAGGAAGCACAGTTCTTTTGTTCTGAGCAAGCTCACTGTTCGGACACCATGGGAAACACAGTAGAGTAGAAGAGTGCTCTTTTCTCAAAAGCAGAGTGTGTTTCTTGTAAGGCGAGCTAGTGTTTGTTTCCCAGTCCTAAATGGAGTGGAATCACATGCACTTTCTGGTCCTATGACCAAGAGTTGTTTTCTGGTAAGAAGAGTCACTATTGCGTGTCCATAGTCATACACAGTCCAAATAGCTCTGGCATCTGTTTCCAGCATGTACAGTGTATTGGACTGAAGAGGATCTACTGTTCTTGTCAGTGTCCTGAGCAGAATTGAACTAGATATGTGCGTGTG